>NC_134362.1:206050309-206310309 GCF_048569485.1 Anomaloglossus baeobatrachus
GAGGATGGAGGAGGCCGGTGAGGACAGGGGAGGCCGGTGACGTCATGTGTGAGGACAGAGGAGACCGGTGACGTCATGTGTGAGGACAGAGGAGGCCGGGTGACGTCATGTGTGAGGACAGAGGAGAACCGGTGACGTCATGTGTGAGGACAGAGGAGGCCGGTGACGTCATGTGTGAGGACGGAGGAGGCCGGTGACGTCATGTGTGAGGACGGAGAAGGCCGGTGATGTCATGTGTGAGGATGGAGGAGGCCGGTGAGGACAGGGGAGGCCGGGTGACGTCATGTGTGAGGACAGAGGAGACCGGTGACGTCATGTGTGAGGACAGAGGAGGGCACGGTGACGTCATGTGTGAGGACAGAGGAGGCCGGTGACGTCATGTGTGAGGACAGAGGAGACCGGTGACGTCATGTGTGAGGACAGAGGAGGCCGGTGACGTCATGTGTGAGGACAGAGGAGACCGGTGACGTCATGTGTGAGGACGGAGGAGGCCGGGTGACGTCATGTGTGAGGACGGAGGAGGCCGGTGAGGACAGGGGAGGCCGGTGACGTCATGTGTGAGGACAGAGGAGGCCGGTGACGTCATGTGTGAGGACAGAGGAGGCCGGTGAGGACAGGGGAGGCCGGTGACGTCATGTGTGAGGACGGAGGAGGCCGGTGACGTCATGTATGAGGACGGAGGAGGCCGGTGACGTCATGTGTGAGGACGGAGAAGGCCGGTGATGTCATGTGTGAGGATGGAGGAGGCCGGTGAGGACAGGGGAGGCCGGTGACGTCATGTGTGAGGACAGAGGAGACCGGTGACGTCATGTGTGAGGACAGAGGAGGCCGGTGACGTCATGTGTGAGGACAGAGGAGACCGGTGACGTCATGTGTGAGGACAGAGGAGGCCGGGTGACGTCATGTGTGAGGACAGAGGAGACCGGTGACGTCATGTGTGAGGACGGAGGAGGCCGGTGACGTCATGTGTGAGGACGGAGGAGGCCGGTGAGGACAGGGGAGGCCGGTGACGTTATGTGTGAGGACAGAGGAGGCCGGTGACGTCATGTGTGAGAGGACAGAGGAGGCCGGTGACGTCATGTGTGAGGACGGAGGAGGCCGGTGACGTCATGTGTGAGGACGGAGGAGGCCGGTGACGTCATGTGTGAGGACGGAGAAGGCCGGTGATGTCATGTGTGAGGATGGAGGAGGCCGGTGAGGACAGGGGAGGCCGGTGGACGTCATGTGTGAGGACAGAGGAGACCGGGTGACGTCATGTGTGAGGACAGAGGAGGCCGGTGACGTCATGTGTGAGGACAGAGGAGACCGGTGACGTCATGTGTGAGGACAGAGGAGGCCGGTGACGTCATGTGTGAGGACGGAGGAGGCCGGTGACGTCATGTGTGAGGACGGAGAAGGCCGGTGATGTCATGTGTGAGGATGGAGGAGGCCGGTGAGGACAGGGGAGGCCGAGGTGACGTCATGTGTGAGGACAGAGGAGACCGGTGACGTCATGTGTGAGGACAGAGGAGGCCGGTGACGTCATGTGTGAGGACAGAGGAGGCCGGTGACGTCATGTGTGAGGACAGAGGAGACCGGTGACGTCATGTGTGAGGACGGAGGAGGCCGGTGACGTCATGTGTGAGGACGGAGGAGGCCGGTGAGGACAGGGGAGGCCGGTGACGTCATGTGTGAGGACAGAGGAGGCCGGTGACGTCATGTGTGAGGACAGAGGAGGCCGGTGAGGACAGGGGAGGCCGGTGACGTCATGTGTGACGACGGAGGAGGCCGGTGACGTCATGTATGAGGACGGAGGAGGCCGGTGACGTCATGTGTGAGGACGGAGAAGGCCGGTGATGTCATGTGTGAGGATGGAGGAGGCCGGTGAGGACAGGGGAGGCCGGTGACGTCATGTGTGAGGACAGAGGAGACCGGTGACGTCATGTGTGAGGACAGAGGAGGCCGGTGACGTCATGTGTGAGGACAGAGGAGACCGGTGACGTCATGTGTGAGGACAGAGGAGGCCGGTGACGTCATGTGTGAGGACAGAGGAGACCGGTGACGTCATGTGTGAGGACGGAGGAGGCCGGTGACGTCATGTGTGAGGACGGAGAAGGCCGGTGATGTCATGTGTGAGGACGGAGGAGGCCGGTGAGGACAGGGGAGGCCGGTGACGTCATGTGTGAGGACAGAGGAGGCCGGTGACGTCATGTGTGAGGACAGAGGAGGCCGGTGAGGACAGGGGAGGCCGGTGACGTCATGTGTGAGGACAGAGGAGGCCGGTGACGTCATGTGTGAGGACAGAGGAGGCCGGTGACGTCATGTGTGAGGACAGAGGAGGCCGGTGACGTCATGTGTGAGGACAGAGGGGAGGCCGGTGATGTCATGCGTGAGGCCACATGAGCGCGATGCTGAAGAGGAGGCTGGTGAGGTGGTAACTGGCAGACACCAGCCCCCCCCCCCCCCCCCGCACCCCGCAATCAGACAGTGGGGGAGGGGTTCTTGCTCCATTTCCTGCCTGATTGTTGCTGCTCTCAGAAGTGACAGCAGAGCATATGGGGTTAGTCCCAGGAGTTTGATGGAGAAAGCCCCCTATGTTCTCCGTGCCCCCGGATTGGTGCCTGTGCGCTCATTTACCATATTAGATACTTGGGCACTTGCTGGAGCTTCCCATTTGCCGGTGTCACCTCTGCCCGTACCTGGGTGCTGCCTATGGGGAGACATAGATGCCCATCCTATGTATCATACACCCCCGGGTACTGAGAGGCAGCTGTGCCCAGTGTACACTATAGGGGGCAAGAAGGGAACGAGACCTAGGCTGATGGGGGGTGAGACCTGGGTCACCTGACGGAGGTGTGATGGTGCGGTGTATGTGCAGCCGGTGGAGGATCCAGCCACCCGCACACAGTAGATCATAGAGGATGGGGGAGGCTTGCACTTGCACTCCACGGTTGATGCCAGTAATTTTATTACACGTTTGGTTCGATCTGAGCCCTTCATCAATTACAATTCACAGCTCTGTAAAGGCCTAATCCTGCACCCCACAATGTATGGGGGGGGGGCACCAGCAGATCGAGCTTTTGGGTGTGGTGTTGAACGTCCTTCTGTTGGTGCCCGCACATAATACATATTCCTTATTTCTTGCAGGACGGGTCACCGCTCGGCCCCTCTGACGTCCTCCACCTTAATGTTGGCGGCTGGCTCTTCTCCGTTCCGGCCTCGGCTCTCGCTCGCTTTGGTGAATCCGTTCTGTGGCGAGACGTCTCCCGTTTTCCTTCAGCCGATAACGGGCGGGTTTTCCTGGACCGGGATGGGTTTGTGTTCAGACTGGTCCATCGTTTCCTCCTCACGTCGCAGCTCTCCGCATCCTGCCTGTCCGAGCTGGATGTCCTGTGTGAACAGACCGCAGCGCTCCGCTTGCAGCCAATGATGGAGGTATTACACACTAATATTGTATAATCTGCTTCTTCAGGTTATGGGGCATTTGCACGGGCTAAACCCTAATCTGTGTGCTAAACCCTAATCTGTGTGCTAAAGAGCAATTAGGTCCCCGCCATAAGACTTATTAATAAGTAACTGAGCGTAGTCCGTGATGATGGAAACTGTCAGCATGTCTGTTCTTTCGGGGGTCCTCACAGGCTGAGCGGACATCGCCGGGTTAAATTCCTCATAGCTTTGGGCTCTGCTGGTGACCTGCATCTTATACCTTGTGCATAGTCTCCTGTCTTGTGTAACATAACGTTATATATTGGCAGCTGCGAGTTGACCCTTTACCAGGAGGAATAACAGAGGAAAAACAATGCAGACCGCTGAAGAGCCATTAGTGATGTTTTGTGCAGAATGTATGGCATGATGTACAGTTGCGTTCTACTGCTCGCACCGCCCCTATCCAGAATGTGTATGTATTGTCTCGTTTGGGTTGATGGTGTGATATTGTCCCTGCTCTCCGCTTGACCGGTGATGCTACAAGCGCTCTTCATCCAGAGGACAGGCAGGATAGGCTTCCCTCCCCACATAGATTAGTGAGCCGCGGACACACATGGCCTTGTTGGTGGTCCTTTTTTTGGATTATGAGACTGGCCGTGTTCCGGGAGATCCTTATTCTACGAGACTGGCAGCATCCCAGGATTCCCCTCACCCCATGAGACTGGCAGTACCCTGGGAGCGCCTCCACCATCCTAGGGGTCTCAGGAATGCCCCTGCTCCCCCTCACGAGCCTGTCTGTGTCCCGGGAGTAGCTTTAGACCCCCCGCCCCCACATGAGACTAGCCGTGTCCCGGGAGCGCTCCCACTCAACCTCAGGAGCCAGTCTGTGTCCCCAGAGTGCCTCCCCCCCCACAAGTCCAGCCGGGTTCCGGGAGCGCCCCTACTCCCCTCAGGAGCCCGTTTGTGCTCCCGGAGTGCCTTTTCCCCCCCAACGAATCCATCCATGTCCCGGGAGTGCATCTACACCCCCTCCAACCACAAGTTCGGCTGTGTCTCAGGAGCACCTCCCCCCCCCCTCACGAGACTGGCTGTGTCCCAGGAGCTCCTTCACACCCCCTCATGAGTCTTGTTGTGACCGGGAGCGCCTCTACCTCCTCTCATGAGTCGCCCATTTCCCGGGAGTGCCTCTACCTCCCATCACGAGTCTAGCTGTGTTTCAGGAGCGCCTCTACCTCCCCTCACGAGACCGGTCCTGTCCCGAGAGTGCATCTCTTCCCCCCCCCTCCCCCGCCATCACGAGACCGGCTGTGTCCCGGGAGTGCCTGTACCCTCCCTCACGAGTCTGGTTGTGTTTGGGTCCTGGGAACGCCTCTACCTCCCTTCACGAGACCGGTCCTGTCCAGGGAGTGCCTCCTCCCCCCCCCCGCCATCACGAGAGCAGCTGCGTCCCAGGAGCGCCTCTACCTCCCCTCACGAGACCAGTCATGTCCAGGGCGTGCCTATAACCCCTCATGAGACCGGCTGTGTCCTGGGAGCGCCTCTACCTCCCCTCACGAGTCCGGCTGTGTCCTGGGAGCGCCTCTACCTCCCCTCACGAGTCCGGCTGTGTCCTGGGAGCGCCTCTACCTCCCCTCACGAGTCCGGCTGTGTCCTGGGAGCGCCTCTACCTCCCCTCACGAGTCCGGCTGTGTCCTGGGAGCGCCTCTACCTCCCCTCACGAGTCCGGCTGTGTCCTGGGAGCGCCTCTACCTCCCCTCACGAGTCCGGCTGTGTCCTGGGAGCGCCTCTACCTCCCCTCACGAGTCCGGCTGTGTCCTGGGAGCGCCTCTACCTCCCCTCACGAGTCCGGCTGTGTCCTGGGAGCGCCTCTACCGCCCCTCACGAGTCCGGCTGTGTCCTGGGAGCGCCTCTACCTCCCCTCACGAGTCCGGCTGTGTCCTGGGAGCGCCTCTACCTCCCCTCACGAGTCCGGCTGTGTCCTGGGAGCCCCTTTTCCCCCTGGAGTCTGCAGATAGCTGTTATTCACATCGCAGTATGGATGTAATGACTGACCTGTGTATGTGTGTATTTGCTCTGACCTCTTCCTTGGACACATCGGTGTATGGTCTGTTCTACATTTGCAGATCCTGTCACATTAATTTGTGTTTTTCTTTCAAGCTCTTTTTTTACTGGTTTTCTCATGTTCTTCATTAACAGGCCCTTGAAAAGTTGAAAGAGGAGGAACCGCACCTGCAGATTCCACCGGGGCCGCCCATCCCTGAGAAAGCGTCCATCAACTACTGGAAGACTCGTAAATGTCGCAGCCGTCTGTCTGAGCTGCCCGTGAAAAGCTCCATCTCCTCAGGTGAGGAGGGGTCCGCTCACATGGGGGCTTCCAGGTTGACGGCACTCCATGTTCTCCTTTCCTTTGTGATCCTGTCTAGGGGTCCGCTCACATGGGGGGCTTCCAGGATGACGGCACTCCATGTCCTCCTTTTCTTTGTGATCCTGTCTAGGGGTCCACTCACATGGGGGGCTTCCAGGATGACGGCACTCCATGTTCTCCTTTCCTTTGTGATCCTGTCTAGGGGTCTGCTCACATGAGGGGCTTCCAGGATGACGGCACTCCATGTTCTCCTTTCCTTTGTGATCCTGTCTAGGGGTCCGCTCACATGGGGGGCTTCCAGGATGACGGCACTCCATGTTCTCCTTTCCTTTGTGATCCTGTCTAGGGGTCCACTCACATGGGGGGCTTCCAGGATGACGGCACTCCATGTCCTCCTTTCCTTTGTGATCCTGTCTAGGGGTCCGCTCACATGGGGGGCTTCCAGGATGACGGCACTCCATGTCCTCCTTTCCTTTGTGATCCTGTCTAGGGGTCCGCTCACATGGGGGGCTTCCAGGATGACGGCACTCCATGTCCTCCTTTCCTTTGTGATCCTGTCTTTCAGGCAATCAAGACAAAGCTCCTCTCGGCCTTCTGGACAATCCTTTCCTTGATGTGCAGGAAGATGTTCCTTACTGCTTCCTTCCCATGGACCTTCTGGAGACGCATCCTGGACTGGTCACAGATGACAACTTGCTGTGGTTCTCCGAGACTTTTGCTTTGATAGAATGTGGATGTCAAGAAGTCCGATTCATAGGTCAGAAAAAAGTCAATTCCGAAATGTTTTCTCCATTTTTGACCATGTGGAATATACAGTATATAGAAAATGTGTTGTGTCGCGAAGACAAGAGGCCTAGCTTAATAATAATAATAATAATAATAATAATGTTTATTTATATAGCGCCAACATATTCCGCAGCACTGTACATCTTAGAGGGGCGTCCATCTCTTAAGATGCAGGAGACGTCTTGAGTTGTGGCGGTCTCGAGCCGTCCTTGCATTATCAGGATAGCCATTTATATGGATAGCCGCCATGCTACGTGGCTTTTCCCGGCATTAGCTGTTTGCTGATCACCACGGGGGCGGATTATAGAAATAGCTGGTCTCTCTTTTGGATCCACTGATTTGTACCACAAGGCCGGCGTTTCCTGTAGGAGTTACAGAGGAATTGCCGCTTATTCTGTAGCGTTTTCTGCTTTGTGATCTGATCTCCAACAGGGAATTTCCTACACACTGGAAAGTTTTTCTTGCCGGAGAAGTTCTCAGACTTTGACGTTTTGGAAGCTGAAATCAAATCCCTGGCAATTCCAGGACTGCTCCAGGCGCTCCACGCCGAAAAGAAGTCTTCAGGTGAGACGTTTTATTTTATTTTTTAATATCAGTGGATAAACTGCTGCGGATTATGATAGAACCAATACCGACCCCCGCAATTGATTATTTGTGTCTAGGACATGCAGATGTTTGTCCGCAGAAGGCCCCGGTCTCCAGTAAGAAGACGTCTGGTAGAAAAGGAGACCAGTGCAAGGCGATGAAGCCTTTCTACATCCTGGCCTTGGAGCTATTGGCGAAATACCCGGACTCTGCTCTAGGCCAGCTGGGAATAGAGAGCAGCGTGGATGGCAGCAAGTTATACATCATCGGCAGCGGGACCCTCTTCCTACATGTAAAGTATGTCACGTTGAGCCACGGCCAGCGAAATCTAGCCTTACACGACACCTAGATTGATTTCATTGATAGTTTAATTTCTTTTAGGACACTGTCACACTGTACTAAGGGAGACACTGAAGCTACAGTGTGGCTTCAGAGTGCAGTTAGCAGGCAAACCACCAGAGGACAGTAGAGTAGTCAGTAATCCAGGTCAGGAGCAGGAGGTCTCGTCAATAGCACAGGGATAATCAAATCGTGGTCAGGTGATAGCCGAGGGTCGGAAGCCGGGAAGTCTCGTATGCAACAGAGGGTCGAGACGGCGCCGAAGTTAGGGATGAGGATATAGATCAGATGCCGGGAGTCCAATTATAGACAAGGGAGAACGACAAACAGGTCAGGACTGGGATAAGACAGACAGGGAAGGGTGCACAGTAGACAAGAGCTGGTAGTCAGGCACCGGGACAGACAGAGGGACAGGAGAGTACGGGTCAGGATAAGGTAGCTGGGAGGCAGGACAGATCAGGTAACTCACCAGAGCCAGGAACACACGCTGCAGAGCATAGACTATCACTGGCACTGAACCGGAGGTGCAGCGCCAAGATATAGTGTCCCGGAAACCGGAGTGAGGCAGGGAAGAGTTAACCCCTGACATGACCAGGCCGGAGCTGGGTGAAATAATCAAACCACAGCGGCCAATACAGACCTGGATCAGGACAGTCACATTATCAGATATTCCAGATTATAGGACAGTAATTTAATGAAATGTTTATTGAACTATATAAGACGGGTAAAACTGCTCGAAGAAATGTCAGACTGGCGTGAGCTCTCCTGGATTGTGCACCGTATTAATACCGTTTCCAATCGCTCTGATACCAGGAATTGGATGGGGACCTGCCGACTTCCTTTGACCAGAAGTTTTTTGGAGATCTATGGTCTGTGTATGTATCTGGACAGAGGCGATGCGGTGTATCAGCCGATGAGAGACGCCGTCAGATCGTACCTGACGTCCAGGACCGGCGTGGATGCGGGAACGCAGTGTAAGAGAATACGAGCCGTCCGTGGCCGCATCCGTGGATTATCAGGACATCTCTTTACCCCTGAATCTGTGCAATGTAATGTGATATATCCGGACGTCAGATTATTCTGCGTCCTGACTCGTCCCAATATTCATCACCCCCCATTATTATAAGAATATATACAGATCATTGCTGAAATTAGACCCGGGCGTAAACACTGGTATTAGAGGAAAGCGATCCTTGTGTTTACCCTGCAAAAAATAAAAAAACGCCTCTCCAATGACTTCATGCAGCGGCTCATTGTCTGCAGGAGCCAAAACCCAGTCTGTATATTATATATTTACTCAGGTGACCGCTGGACGGCCGACGTGCGAGCGTTCCCGAATCACCAGCCCGTCCGGGTCTACGTGAGGAGCCACTGGTACGCCACGTCCCTGAAGACCCTGCTAAAGGTAGCGGCACGGACTGTGCCACCTTATTCTGCAGGGATGGGAAGAGGCAATTTCTTGGGGTCCTTTAGTAATAATATGAAATGTTGGGACATGGGGAAGCTTGCTGATATGTGGCTCCGCAGCGGAGGGCACGAGGGGGCCGGAAATCACAGCCACATTGCCCGAACTGTAAAACAACAGCTTTGCTAAGTTGTGGCTGTGCTCAGCGTCTGCACCAGCACAGGGAGCGGGGGCCATATCTGACCCCGAGTGGACGCAGCAGGCCAGCACTGATCACAGGGGGTGGCAGGAGCTCAGGGAGCGGGGGCCACATCTGACCCCGAGTGGACGCAGCAGGCCAGCACTTATCACAGGGGTGGCAGAAGCTCAGGGAGCGGGGGCCATATCTGACCCCGAGTGGACGCAGCAGGCCAGCACTGATCACAGGGGGTGGCAGGAGCTCAGGGAGCGGGGGCCACATCTGACCCCGAGTGGACGCAGCAGGCCAGCACTTATCATGGAGGTGGCAGAAGCTCAGGGAGCGGGGGCCATATCTGACCCCGAGTGGATGCAGCAGACCGGCACTGATCACAGGGGGTGGCAGAAGCTCAGGGAGCGGGGGCCATATCTGACCCCGAGTGGACGCAGCAGGCCAGCACTTATCACAGGGGGTGGCAGAAGCTCAGGGAGCGGGGGCCATATCTGACCCCGAGTGGATGCAGCAGACCGGCACTGATCACAGGGGGTGGCAGAAGCTCAGGGAGCGGGGGCCATATCTGACCCCGAGTGGACGCAGCAGGCCAGCACTTATCATGGAGGTGGCAGAAGCTCAGGGAGCGGGGGCCATATCTGACCCCGAGTGGACGCAGCAGGCCAGCACTTATCACAGGAGGTGGCAGAAGCTCAGGGAGCGGGGGCCATATCTGACCCCGAGTGGACGCAGCAGGCCAGCACTGATCACAGGAGGTGGCAGAAGCTCAGGGAGCGGGGGCCATATCTGACCCCGAGTGGACGCAGCAGCCGGCACTTATCACAGGAGGTGGCAGAAGCTCAGGGAGCGGGGGCCACATCTGACCCCGAGTGGACGCAGCAGGCCAGCACTTATCACAGGGGGTGGCAGAAGCTCAGGGAGCGGGGTCTATCTTTATATCAGAGCAGAAGAAGCCAGTACTTGGGGGCGACAAAAGCCCTGGGAGCCGTCCGTCCCGGACTCTGAGCTCTTGCACAGCACTACCTAGGCACGGCTCCCTCCCTTCACAGTCGCCCATATGGCTGATGTGGCTCTCGTCTGACCTGAGGCCTACAGAGCGGCCGGACCAGGGCCATCACCAGACACTGGTTGTGGATGTTTATGGGACCCAGTGCTGCAATACAACATTACACACCATGGACGTTGTGAAAATCGCCCCCAGCGATGTCACACAGCACAAGTGACTTGATCCACCGGCGTCTATAAGGGAGGAGAAGGTTTGACGACCACAAGTGAGATACGTTCACGTCTGCTCTTTCCTCTGTCCGCGCAGTGTCCGGAGCTGCTGCAGAACCCCAGGAAGACGCGCTGGATCAGCTGCGGAGTCGCCCTGCTAGTGGACGGAGATGGGGAGATATTCAGACACGTCCTGAACTTCCTCAGACTGGGGGGGCTTTACCTTCCATATGAATTCAGGTAGGAAACGGCCCCTGCCTTTATCCTACCACCTTTCATGTGCGCACGCGATGGGAGCATGAAGCACGAGCCTCATAATACTGCTAATAAAGCTTCCCTAGGTTTTTTTTTTTCCTCTTTTATTTATTTATTTATTTATTATTATTATTATTATTATGATTATATTTTTTATTATAGCACCATTTATTCCATGGCGCTTTACAAGTGAAGGAGGGTATACGTACATAATAGGACTTTGTTATTTAAAATAAATTAAATAATTCAATAAAAACTTTTGCAACCTAAATCTTCCCTAGAACAACTTTAGTCCCTATAGTTCTGCAGTGACTTGTCATGTAGCAATGTCACCACTAGATGGCAGTGCTTCTACATGTAATGTCGTCATCTCAATGCACCCGGTGGTCTTTATACCCAGCGTGACCCCTACTCATCAGTTGAATTTTTTTTTCTTGTGGCATCCATTCCCATTGTCCTGCAATGTGACTTGCAGCCTGGCAGAGCCTTGGCCTATATTTATTAATGCCTTGTGGAGCAAGGGGTCCGTCATGGAGCAGGGAATCCGTCATGGATCAGGGGGTCTGGCGTGGAGCAGGGGGTCTGGCGTGGAGCAGGGGTCCGTCGTGAAGCAGGGGGTCCGGCGCGGAGCAGGGGGTCCGTTATGGAGCAGGGGGTCCGTTATGGAGCAGGGGGTCCGTCATGGAGCAGGGGGTCCGCCGCGGAGCAGGGGGTCCGTCATGGAGCAGGGGGTCCGGCACGAAGCAGGGGTTCCGGTGCGAAGCAGGAGTTCCGGCACGGAGCAGGGGGTCCGGCGCGGAGCAGGGGGTCCGGCGCGGAGCAGTGGGTCCGTCATGGAGGAGGGGGTCCGGCACGCAGCAGGGGGTCCAGCGCGGAGCAGGGGGTCCGGCGCAGAGCAGGGGGTCCGGCGCGGAGCAGGGCTTGAGCCTGTGTGTCGGAGCTGCTGGTTTAATATTCGACATTCACCATAAATGATGTCACATTGTAGTCTCTAAAATGAATGAATGAATGAATGTATGAATTTGTCTGCCTCCTCCTGCGGTTCCTTGAAGGAGGACATTATGGAAACTGGACGTATGGGGGATGGTAGCGGGATCATTACTCAGTGTTCTTATTTGCGCCTTTTCCTTTCCTCGCAGAGAATGGGAGCTCCTGCGTCAGGAGGTGGAGGAGTTTCAGATCCCGTCCCTTGTGGAGGCGCTCTATAAGTGCCGGGCCTACAGGTAATATGGATCCAACGCAGACCACCTGATTTCTTAAAGAAAAAAAACAGTTAGAGGTTACTCCTCGTGGATCATGGGGGTATGATTTGTTGGTGATTTTGCACGTGGGCCCCTTCTTCCAGTGCCCCATACAGTGATGTGAGCGGCGGTGCCTGGCTCAGTGACCCTCCTCTCCGGTCACATCACCCGGGGCAGATTTTTACATGTCGGGCACCACAATGTAGAGGCCGGCAGGCACCGCAGCGCCTTCATTTTGTTGATTATTACTGATCATACACTGATGACTTATCCTAAACCTGGATATAAATGTAATATTATAGTATATTATATTATAGAAAAACCCTTTACATTTGTTTTCCGTGTATCTTATGTTGCTCATGTGCGGTTGCCTCCAATGCCACCGCTTGGTAGTAGGAATCCTAAAAGTTTATATCAAAGCTTTCCCGACCTTCTCCTGGTAATCTGGCTGCCTTATGATGAAGGGGCTGCATACAATGTATTTGCTGGTTCTTGCATTGGGGGACACAGGATCGCGGCGCAGCTCATTGTAAAGCCTGGTGTTTGTACGGGGCAGACATGATGTATTGGGTCTGTATCATGTTTCCCCTTTTTCCTGTCCTTTTTCAGGTGGTGCGGCTATTCCCCCCCCTACCTTAGTTCACCTTAGTCCACAGCAGTGTTCCTCCTTGCGGACACCATTTACCATCCCTCGAGGCTGAGGGTGTCCCGTCAATAGTGAGAGGCCACCATAGGGGTGACCCTGCTGGTGTCCGAAAATGTTGGATGGGTGTGTATCTGTTTTAGGAGCCAGGCTCACTCTGCAGCCGGATCATTCCCCCTCCTTCTCCGTAACCAGGACCCCCCTGAATATTTCCAGTCTTGAGGAGAGGGAATGATCTGGCGTGGACACTGGCTGTAGAGGGAGCCTGGCTCCTAAAATGAGCACCTACCCAGGTGTGGATGGTCACCGATGGCCTGACTCAGACCATCGGTGACCATCCACACTGGGTAGGGGCTTATCTTCCTCCAGGAGGTTTGAGGCCTGTTCCCCTTTGCTGAGGAGTTGGTTGCCACGTTATCCACGTCTCCTTCTGTGGCCTCCAGGTATCTTCATTTTGCAGGGCACTTTCTGACGCAGCGCCTCTTTGGCATTTTGACCTGTGTGGTCCAGATTAAGCATCTTCCGGGCTCCTCAGGAGGATTCTTCTGATCTCTCCTTACATTCACTACTTCCAAATTCCTTTGAGGCTCGTAGCAGCTTTGTATAGGAATTTGGTGGCATGTCGTGGGGTGTTGGCACAATTGGCAGCCTGTGCCACGACCAACTTTGTGGAGCTTCGTTGTTCCATTTTTTTCAGAACCAGTATCCAAAAACTCCCCTCCGCTGCACCCCTCCACCTCATCCGGTGCTTGGACTGACTGCGTTATATTCAGCTATTTTATTTTGAGGCAGCCGGTATACCGTGCAAGAAGTGGGGAAAGCCGATGTCAGGATTTTACCAGCGCTTTATCAGGTCCCTGACAAATGGCCTAACCACCGGGCTTAGCATAGAAAACCAAACAGAAGCACCGTTTGCAGATTCGGGTTCTGAGGTGTTTGCCGTTCATCAGTGCAAAGCAGGACTTATTGTGTGAATGAGAGGCCTCTAAGTTTCTCCTTGTGGAGACCATCAATATGGTGTAAGGAGCCTTATAGGCCATGAAGTGCTGCCCTGGTCACTTATATATAACCCACTATTAGAGGCTTCTCACCCAGCCAACCGCTTTCTCCTGCTTTGCCCTGATGAGGGGCAAATGCCTCGAAACACGTATCTGCAAATAGAGCTTCTGATTCGGCTTCTCATCCTGAGTCATGTGGCACCACTCTTTATATTGACTTTTTGGATGTGATCATCAATAGGGGGCGCTATAATTCCTGTCCTCTTCCTCTGTGGACTGATTTTTTGCAGTGGATGGTGGGAAGGGTAAGAAAGCGGAGTTCTCTGATAACATACATATCGCCTCTATTGTTGGTTTATGCAGTTTGCGGAAAGTGCAATTCCGTTTTCGGCCCCCAGGGGTCACTGCACGGCCTCCGAGTCTCCTTAGGTCAAGTTGGCGCCGTCCACAAGGAGAAGCGTCATCCTTAGATGCTTTTATTTTGCAAAATGCATCTGATATCCCACAGCTTGGGCTTTACATTTTGGGGACACCGGATACCATAGGGGGGTGCTGTCGGGTTCAGAGACCATTGATTCTTACTGTTTCCAGAATTAGTAATTTGATAACTGTTGTCCTGCAGATTATGGAGGGAAGGACGCGTCTCCACCGGCGGCCCTTCGGCAGGATCTCACACCAGAGGTGACATGCCGTCTTTTTGTGCATATATTGGGGTAACGCTCGGCTGTTGTTCCCTCGGAGGGTCCCAGATGTCGGCTCCTTTTGTTGTACAATGTCCTGGTCATTATATCGATCAAGGATGTACAAAGAAGACATAAGAGTCCGTGTCATCTACACAGAGGATGGAGACAGTCAGCAGGGAGCCGGCTCTATTGGGATCTAAATCACAGTCATACGGGGGGTGGGGGGGTGGAGGGGGCTTCTCCGGTATTGGTGAAATAATTAGACAGGTGGTCTGTGTAATCGTCATACAGGGGGAATGTGTCGTCCTGGACAAGCCAGGGGCCACAGAGCACAACACCTACACACCCCACACTCCCTGCAGGCACATCAAGGTCAGACACAAAACCCTTGTTGCCTTCCTCCAGGGGCTGATGTCCACACCAGGGGGTGGAGCCAGGCGGTTGGTCTCCACCCACCGAGGAGTTCACAGTCCTGGAGGCGGGAAAAGGAGCAGTTCAGTTTTGACAGTGAAAGTGGAAGGAGGAAAAGTGAGCAGTAGTGAAGTGGCGAGAGAGCAGACTGAAGTGAGTCCGGGTGTGTGGCCCGGACGGAGCAGCAAGGTTGGCAGATGGTGGTGACCGACTGCAGGAGTGGCCTATCGGAGTTTGCCGTAAGGACCGTGGACGGGCGGTGGCCCGGCGGTATCGGACCGGTACACAAGGAGAAGCCAGCACCATTGGCAGGGGCTTTTCGGACCCAGGCAAGGCTTGGAGTCGCCGTGAAGTTGCTGATTCCGTTAGTGAAGGGGACCTCCGGGTTTCCAAACAGTCAAGTCCCGACAGAAGGCAACCGTCCAACCGTGAAGGGGAGACACCGCCAAGGGCAACCGTTTCCCAGGGCCAGCGCCTGCGGGCAAAAGGGGCTCCTCCGGCCCACATCCAGGTCGGGGAGCGGGTTACCGGTGGGAACCCATCGGAATCAACTGTGAACGTTGCGCCCTGCAACGTGGGGGTTTCACTCGCTTGCAGCGGTGTGAGGTAGCTTCAGCAACACACGTACACAGTCTCTTCATAGAAATTCTGGCAGTTTATTAAAAACACTCAGCATAAACTGCCCTCAAACATAAACAATAAGTCCATAATAGAAGTTTAGCAACTTCCCCACTCTCTGGCTCCTGCCAGCGTACAACTCTAGCCAAGGTTCCTTCCAGCCCCCAGGGCCCTCTGCAGACCCCTGTCTGTCTCTCCTCCAGGAGAGATTCGGCCCTACAGCCCTGGCTTGGCTTGGCCGCACTCACCTCAGACTCTATATCAGAGCCTTGTGATCAGCCTCCGCACAGGCTGAAACACCCAGAGCTCCTGGCTCTGCTCTAACTTGTTTCCAGTCCACACACTGGACATCTAGAGCCAGCCTCTCTCTAGACTGCCCTAGACACACTTCTCCCAGGTTCAGAGACAGGATTGCTTTAACCCCTGGAGCCACACCCACAGGGGGTAAGGAGTGTGTAATCAGCATCACACACCCTTCCATGGCTCTGCATGTAATGCAATCCTGTGGAACCACAGGTCCCAGCCAGCTTCACATTGCAGAGCACCCACGCTTCTGCAAAACATACCGGCCCTTTGTAATACAGCCGGTTGATACCTCACATACCCTCCCCCTCTGTTCAAACCCGTAGGGGAGAACACTCGCCAATGACCTGGGGCCGCGAGACAGGGCATTCCCGCTGCCATGCCCCACCAGTTGAGAGGGCCGTCCAAGAGCAGTAGTCCCTGAGACATCGCCCAACACTGTCACCAAACTCTGTCTTGTCAACCTAGGGTTAAAGGACGTCCCATTTCCAGACCGTTCTCTCCCTGACCCCCTCCCAGGGTCACCGCAGTAGAGAGACACGTCCCCAGTCAAACCTACAGTCTTGTCCGAACCTAGGCTTTCTCGAGTACCCCCAAGGCTACTGTCGGGAACTCTAAGCTCATAGTGGCCACTATCTACAGTACATTGTAGGTTGCCTCTCTGTCGGCGATTCCTTTTATCGCGCGTCTGAACTACTGGACCGACACGCCATCTTCCACTTCTTTCCACTGAACAACGGGTGGAAGACGGCTGCTGTCCCCCACACAGTTGGCGAAGCTGCTCCTTAATTTTCAGGTTGTCTTGCCACAACCGCTCCATGTCACGTACATGGTGTACCCGATATTCAATAAGGCTTCGAATGTTTCCAAGACTCTCTACAGTCCCGACACAGACAAACGGAACCATACCAGCTTCCCTGGGTATCTTGCTCTCATTAGCAGCAGGGATTCTTAATCTCACCAATCCCGACTTATTCACCATGTCTTGCATGACTCGTCCGGTTTTTCCAATGATTCTCCCCACCAGAGCCCGGGGTACTTGGACAATATCTTCCGCCAGACTCTGCGCTTTCCTTTTATACTCTAGCTGTCTAGTGGCTTCTTCCTTTTGCAGTTGGACTTGCCACTTCATACGAACACATCTGAAGTGCATGTCCTTTAGAATAGCCACCCGCTGCCCAGTAATTTTACTGGTGGACAATATCACTAACTGTTCAGCCCCTGGGGTACAGTAGACCTCACACGCTTCCACAGCTCTCTTAAATTCGTCATGCATGCACTCGGTGGCACACGCTTCTCTTAAGTCCTTAGGTATATCCACCATGCACTTGACTACAGAAGTCTCATTCATCCCTGCCACATGCTTGTCAAGTTTAGCTTCCAGAGTCAGCTCTCTTTGGGCCTCCCCTGCTTCAACATGTTTGGTCAGGATTGACACTCGCTGCTCCATCTGCTCCAAGGCTCCCTGGGACTTGGACTGGTACTCTGCCAAGCGACTTCGGAGCTCAGCCACTTCTTTCTCCAGCTCCCTTACTCGACTCTCAGTAGCCTGCCTAAGAAGTATCTCTTGTTGCAGATGGTCTTTGCTCATCCTCTTGAATGAGTCTTCACTTGCGGACCTCTCTGGTCTACGACACACTATTTCTGGGACTTCTTCCATCTCAGCTTCAGACGTTTGGGTTTCAGGCTCTTAGCTGAGCCAATCTTCTTGTCTGCGATCTTGGTCTTACCCACTGAGTCAGTCAGGCTCTCAGCTTCTGATGAGACCTCATGTCCAGACTTCACCTCTTCCTCAGAGGCTCTTTCCGCTTTTACAGCACCTGCTGTGTCTTGGGACTTCACTGCATTCCCTCCAACTTCCACTTGGGTCTCTGCAGTGTCACCCTCTGCCTTCTCTTGGGCATTTACAGCATCGCCTTCTACCAGGGTGTTATGCCCTTCAGCACGGTACTCTGTTCTTCTTAGAACCTTGGCACCATTTTCAACATTCATCACTTCACCACTGGGTAGCTTACCAGTCTGCTCACCATGACCTTTGTGGATTTGTACTCCACCAACACTGCCCTGGATTCCTTCTCCTATATTGTTCTGTAGGATGTCATCTCGTACAGCGCTATCATCCAACAGACCTCCAGCTTCATGCATGGAAATTATAGGAGACACCGCCATTACGTCTTTGGTCGGTTCCTCCCTGCAATTTCACCCTGCTGGTTTCTGTCGTGACAATGTGTCAGTTCAGTCTTTGATTCCTCTTTCTTTTGCAGGATATCACTGTCTGACTCTTCCGTAGCAGGTGTTACTAGCACCATGTTTTCATTAACCAGGCATATCACTTTCTCTGCACCCTCAGACGGCCTACACTGTGCCCCCTCTCGGCGCTTATTACGTCTTCGGCGTCGGGAGGAAGTTTTGCCCTTCTCGCCCATCTGTACCACACTGTACTCGTTTGTCACCTTACTAGAGTCAGTGTCTTTACTGGAGTCATCATCACTCCCCCTGGTATCCTGGACTATCATGTCCCCACTTAACCAGATATCTGCCTCCCTTTCTGGAGCTACCCCCGTTTTTAACGGTCACACTATCGGTTATTCCCTTAGTCCTTATGTCACTAAGTTGGGTCCGTCATCATTTTCTTTGGTCACCCCTAACTTAGGACAGTCAATTTTAGGAGGTGCTATCTCCTCCTTACCACACATAACTGCACAACAAGGACCCCTTTTCACCTCCCAATGTGGTGGGGTTTCCTTTGGGCTGTTCCGGCTCTTACACAAGCAACCGTATACATCCCCCTGCTTCCACAAGTGCACAAATAATTTAGAGTCCCAACCTATAATAATTGGGTGCAGTAAATCTGAGACTACACCAACATCATGAGAACCACTGTCCCAGGCTGTCTTAATGACCACTCTGGAGACCGGGTATTCTGTCTCATTACTGTGGGTGCAGCCGACGTGGATCTTCCTTCCAGGAATCAAGTGGACATCAGAGGTGGCCCTTACCAGAGTCACCAAGCTCCTTGAGTCTACGACTCCTGTTACAGATTCTCCATCCACTTCCACGGAACACAGACGTGGCTTCTCGTCGGATGGGTGGTCTATATTGCAAACAGGACACTTAAGACATGAACACTGTTGTCCCTGGCTACAGTCCATCTGCACCACTTCACCCTTGGATTTGGGATGCTCCGCTCCCTTATGGGCGACCACCCCTTTATGGGACTCCACCCCCTTATGGGCAACCACCCCTTTATGGACTCCACCCCCTTATGGGCAACCACCCCTTTATGGGACTCCACCCCCTTATGGGCAACCACCCCTTTATGGGACTCCACCCCCTTATGGGCAACCACCCCTTTATGGGACTCCACCCCCTTATGGGCAACTATTCCCTTCTGGGACTCCGCCCCCTTTTGCGGTTTCCATGCAATGTCCTTAGCCCCCAGTTCACACCGTTTGCCCTCGTCTCCCTGGGCACCCAGTGTCCATACTGGCCCCTGAAGGGAACGCTCAAACTGGTCCATGGCTGTGACATCGCTAAACACCGACAGCTCCTGCTGTCCCCGGACCAGGAACTGGTACAGCTCCTCCACAGCGTCCGCAGGGACCATTCCCTCTTTTTGGCTTTTAGCCCCCACTGCTGTCACTGGACCTCCAGGCACATGCTGCTGGCTCTGCAGCAGCTGGTTCAGGAGCTCCTCCATGCTGCAACGAAAGAGGAACAGGAGGGGCGCTCCAATGGGTAATACCCGGTGGTCAAAGACAGGGGGGGGTTAGAGAACCACTAACCTTTCCGGGTTGTACCGCCCGTACAACCAGGATCTCCAGCCTGTGGTGTATCACTCACTGCTCACCAAGCAGGGCCTTGCAATTCCGGCTGGCCTGGAACCTCCAGTCGCTGGACTCTCGCCACTGCCGCACGGGTCCCGAACGACCTGCTGATTCACCACCAGGTGCTTGAGAGCGCTGTCCCTGTTCGTGGACCCGCCGATCCACCGCCAGCTGCTTGAGTGCGCAGACAATTTTCGTGGACCCGCCGATCCACCGCAAACCGCTTCAAAAAATTTTCGTGGACCCGCCGATCCACCACAAGCAGTCCGTATCCACAGGAATATGTCCTAGGCCGTTGCCCCTAGCAACCAGGCTGCGTTGCCCCTAGCAACCAGACCGCATGCCCGCATTCGAGACACCATATGTGAACGTTGCGCCCTGCAACGTGGGGGTTTCACTCGCTTGCAGCGGTGTGAAGTAGCTTCAGCAACACACGTACACAGTCTCTTCATAGAAATTCTGGCAGTTTATTAAAAACACTCAGCATAAACTGCCCTCAAACATAAACAATAAGTCCATAATAGAAGTTTAGCAACTTCCCCACTCTCTGGCTCCTGCCAGCGTACAACTCTAGCCAAGGTTCCTTCCAGCCCCCAGGGCCCTCTGCAGACCCCTGTCTGTCTCTCCTCCAGGAGAGATTCGGCCCTACAGCCCTGGCTTGGCTGCACTCACCTCAGACTCTATATCAGAGCCTTGTGATCAGCCTCCGCACAGGCTGAAACACCCAGAGCTCCTGGCTCTGCTCTCACTTGTTTCCAGTCCACACACTGGACATCTAGAGCCAGCCTCTCTCTAGACTGCCCTAGACACACTTCACCCAGGTTCAGAGACAGGATTGCTTTAACCCATGGAGCCACACCCACAGGTGGTAAGGAGTGTGTAATCAGCATCACACACCCTTCCATGGCTCTGCATGTAATGCAATCCTGTGGAACCACAGGTCCCAGCCAGCTTCACATTGCAGAGCACCCACGCTTCTGCAAAACATACCGGCCCTTTGTAATACAGCCGGTTGATACCTCACACAACATAGAACATAGGTGCAGGGAGAGACAGTCATCACTAACCTGCAGGGAACAACAACACCGCAGCCGTCTGAGGGACCCGTCCATCCAGCCGCTTGTTTTACCGTGAACTGTGTCATCATCATTGGGCTGAGTGAGTACCTCCGTGCCGTGCGGCACAGCGCTGCCCCCGCGACCCTGCACCTTACCAGGCCCCGCAACCCGCCTGCCATCCATTCCCTACCCCATCACCGGGCCCCGGGACAACCAACCCCCTACCCACGGAGGGGAGAAATAACAACAAAGCTGCTCCCTGTCATCGCTCCCGGGATCCCCGTCCAGAGCAGCGGTGGCGTCCACACAATCACCACAACCATGGGTGGCGTCACGGACAATATCCCCAACACCAAACCACCCCTTTTCACTCACGGGCGAGGAGCGCCGCTCGAGTCCCCGGGATCCGGCCCATCGCTCGAGCCACCGAGCAGCAGCAGCCGCAGCGGCAGCCGGACCCGAGCAGTGGGAGAGCGCAGCGCCCCCTCCTCCGCCCGCGACAACTTGGCGTCACGAACAGGATCTTACCGCTCTGCCGTCTGGTAGACGTGCGCCTTGTTACCGCCGGAGGTGTCCGGCCAGAAAATTTCAGAAGCCGCCATCTTTGGCGCGAAAAGTTCCCGCTCGAGCGTCTCCTCGAGTAGTGGAGTTGCGAAGGCCAAAACCCCGCCCCGATAGAGGAGGAGCCGGAAAGAGGCTAAGGGGGACGGAAGCAAGATGTCTGCGCCCGACGGAGCTGCTGGAGGAGCGGCGGGCGCAGCTGCAGTGGCACCCGTGGATGGGAATGGGCCTGCCCAGGTCCCGGCCGCGCTGGCGGGGGGTGCCGCGGTCCCAGCTCTCGCTCAGGTGATGCCGTTCTCCTTGCCCTATGTGCCCGGAGCTACCTGGCTGCCGCAGTACGACGGGAAACCTGATGTGTTACAGGTCTTCCGGAAGAAGCTTAGCCCGCTCCTAGAATTGTACCCCCTGACCGATAAGCAACGTGCAGCGGTAGTGCTGGGGTAGCTAGCCGGCGCGGCTGAGCAAGAGGCGGAGACCTGGGCCGAGGGGGACCGGTCCTCTGTAGCCACCATCTTTGAGAAACTACAGACTGCCTTTAGAGACCCGTACCGAGGCAGAGCTGAGGATGCAGTTTTACCAATGTCGGCAACGGGCTGTGGACAGCATTCGGGACTATGCTTTACGCCTGCAAACCGCCCTCCGCACACTGAAGCGGGTGGACACCATCAATGAGGCGGACAGCAACAAGATGTTAGTGGAGCAATTTGTGCAGGGGATGAGGTCCCCTGAGGATCGCAAGCAGCTCCGGCTGTGGGCCCTGGAACACCCTGATGTGGACTTTGCTGTGTTAAAGGAACGGGCCATTAAAGCTCTGCAACCCCCAGCTTCGGAAGTCTTGGAACCAGCCCCGTGGCCAGTTGAGACGGCCCCCGTCGTGGTGG
Organism: Anomaloglossus baeobatrachus; assembly: GCF_048569485.1. NCBI lineage: Eukaryota > Metazoa > Chordata > Amphibia > Anura > Aromobatidae > Anomaloglossus > Anomaloglossus baeobatrachus. Next base: position 206,072,079 of record NC_134362.1, read on the forward strand.
CCCCTGCCCTACCAGCACCTCCAATACCTACAGCTCCAAGCAGCACGATGGAAGAACTGGCTGCCCAGGTCCGCCGCATGGATGGAGACCTCGCCAAGATCCTCGCCGCACTCCAGCCTCAGACCAGATCCCAGCCTGCGGCAAAGATACAGCTCGCCGACCGTCCTGAGGACGTCCCCTGGATGCAGCGGAGAAGAACCAATGACTCACGGTATGGACCCCCGATTTGTTACAGGTGCAGCAAACCCGGCCACTACTCCCGACGGTGTCCGTTAAACGAGCAACCCCTGGGGCCACGGGCCAATCCTCAGGAGTAGAACCCCGTGGCCCCCCAGACTGGCGGGACCGGTATATCGGGGCCCGGCCCATCATCCCCGTAGCTGTGGACGGCGTACCGGTGATGGCTCTCCTGGACACTGGATCACAGGTAACCACCATACCATACACATTGTATCAACGGTATTGGGGGAAAGACGAGCTGGCTCCCCCAGATGCTAGTATAACACTGATTGCTGCTGATGGACTCCCATTGACCCAAGTGGGGTACAAACAAGTGGCTATGACAGTGGGGCGAGCTGAACTGCAACACCAGGGTATGATTGTGATAATGAATGAACCCAGTGATCATAACCCGAAGATAGTGCTAGGAACCAATGTGATGGAGCACTGTATGAGTGATGTGTTGACCCTACTGCGGCAGCTGGCCACCACGGCGGCGGGGAGCCGACAGAGAGCTGTGCAGCGTGAGATCCGAGCCTTGATGTACCGCCAACATGTGAACTCGACAGGGGGAGAGATTGGTGGGGTGAGAGTGATGGATGTTGCCCCGTTGACTGTGCCCCCTAGGAGTGAGATGATGATTTGGTGTAGGGCAGCGCTAGGTCCCCAGGGGCGTGACTACCCTGCCATGATAGAGCCCATGCCCTCCGAGCACTGGCCCACAGTAATGGCCGCCCGAGGGGTGGTAGATGTAAAGAAGGGGAGAGTGCCTGTGAGGGTGCTGAACTGTGGGGAGGAAGAAGTCGGGCTTCCCCGGTATGCTACACTTGCTAAGTTGCTCACTCTGGATCCCCACACCATCCGCGAGGCAGTCCCCCCAACCTCACCACCGACTGTCAGTACTCACCCGCCCCAAGGGGAGTTAGATGAGTGGCACCGACCGTTACATGTAGGCACTGACGATACTCCTACACATCACAAAGAAGGGGTATGCCGGGTGGTACGGGAGTATGAGCAAGTTTTTAGCAAACACCCCCTAGACTTTGGGCAGATTAAAGGGGTCCAACACCATATCCCCACCGGTGAACACTCCCCTATCAAAGAGAGGTACAGGCCCATTCCCCCTGCACACTACCAATGTACCAAGGACATGTTGAAGAACATGAGGGAGGCAGGGGTTATCAGGGACAGCTGCAGTCCCTGGGCCGCCCCGTTGGTACTGATTAAGAAGAAGGACGGCACCATGCGGATGTGTGTGGATTACCGGAAGATTAACCAGATAACGCATAAAGATGCTTACCCACTGCCCCGTATTGAAGAGTCCTTGGCCGCACTGAGAACCGCGAACTACTTCTCTACCCTTGACCTCACCAGCGGGTACTGGCAAGTGGCCGTGGCACCCGAGGACCGGGAGAAAACTGCCTTCACCACCCCAATGGGGCTCTGCGAGTTCAATAGCATGCCGTTCGGGCTGTGCAATGCCCCTGGAACCTTCCAACGGCTGATGGAGTGCTGTCTGGGACATCTAAACTTTGAGACCGTCCTGTTATACCTGGATGATGTGATTGTGTACTCCCAGACGTATGAAGCCCATCTGGAGCACCTAGCCGAGGTATTCGCGTCCCTTGCCAAATACGGGATGAAGTTGAAGCCCCCCAAGTGTCATCTGCTGAAACCCAGAGTGCAGTACCTGGGGCATGTGGTGGGTGCAGAAGGTGTCGCCCCCGACCCCTAGAAGATCACTGCCATCCAAGACTGGCCGAGGCCGACCACGGTGAGAGGTGAGGCAGTTTCTGGGTCTGGTGGGGTACTACCGTCGCTTAATCAAGGGATACACGAAGATGGCTGCCCCCATGCAAGACCTCCTCGTGGGACAGACCAAAGGTGGTAGACCCTCTCGGAGCCCCACTGATGTGGGAAGAGAGGCATGAGGAATCCTTCCGCCAGCTGAAAGCGGCCTTGACCGGAGAGGAGATCCTAGCGTATCCTGATTACAGCTACCCGTTCATCCTCTACACCGATGCCAGCAATGTGGGCTTAGGGGCAGTCTTATCCCAGGTCCAAGATGGGAAGGAAAAAGTGATTGCTTATGCTAGCCGAAAGCTCCGGCCGACTGAAAGGAACCCTGAGAATTACAGCTCTTTCAAGCTCGAGCTCCTGGCGCTGGTGTGGGCTATCACCGAGCGGTTCCGCCATTACCTGGCTGCAGCAAAATTCACCACTTTCACGGATAACAATCCGCTGACCCACCTGGACACGGCCAAGTTGGGCGCGTTAGAACAGCGGTGGGTGGCTAGGCTAGCCAACTACGATTTCACCATCAAGTACAGGGCCGGTCGTGCCAACGTTAATGCTGATGCACTCTCTCGGATGCCCCACTTGTCGGAAGAAGGGTGCGAGGATGACGACCTCGAAGAGATCGAGTTGCCTGCATTTCACCAGCCACCAACTGAGAAGGTACATGTCCACCAACAACGGGTGAACCTGGACCCGCTGCCCAGTCAGGAGTGGCAGGAAGCTCAAAACCAGGCGCCCGCTGTCCGCCTAGTCAAGATCCTGGTGGAGCAAGGCGCTGCTGTAATAGACCCTGCCGCCCCAGCGGAAGCCCAACGCCTGTGGCGAAAACGGACCCGGCTGTATCTACACCAGGGGAAGTTGTACCGTGAGCTGATTAACCCAAAGACTCATGAGAAAATCCGCCAGTTGGTGATTCCCCAAGCTAATGTGCCCACCGTTCTACAGGCGTATCATGATGGTGCCGGACACTTCGGGTGCAAGAAGCTGGAAATGCTGTTGAGAGAGCGGTTCTATTGGAGCGGGATGCGGGAGTCTGTAGAGGCCTGGTGCCGAGAGTGTGGCCCGTGTACGCTGAGAAGGAAGGACGAGGCCAGCCAGAAGGCACCCCTGCACCCGATCGTGACACATCAACCGCTGGAGCTGGTCGCCCTGGACCATGTGAAGCTCACCCCCAGCCGAAGTGGGTACACCTACGCTCTAACCATAGTGGACCACTACTCGAGGTTCATGGTGGTTGTCCCAGTTAAAGACCTAACTGGCCGTACCGCCGCTAGAACGTTCCAGGCTTATTTCTGTCGACCACATGGATACCCTGAGAAGGTGCTTACTGACCAAGGCCCGGCCTTTGAAGCGGAGGTGTTCCATGAGTTTTGTCAGTTGTACGGCTGCAAGAAGATCCGGACCACGCCTTACCATGCTTAAACCAACGGCATGTGTGAGAAAATGGACCACTTGGTCCTGGGCCTCCTCAAGACATTGCCGCTAGAAGAGCGGAACCTGTGGCCGGAGAAGCTACCTGACTTGGTCGATATGTACAACAATATCCCTTCCAGCTCAACGAAGTGCACCCCAGCATACCTGATGAGGGCTCGTCCCGGCCGGCTACCGGTGGATCTGGACATGGGATTGGAGGCCCCAGAAGCACTCCCTTCGACAGCTGAATGGGAAACTCGGCGGAGGGTACAGTACCGACAGATTCAGGAATATGTTGAGAAGAACTTGAGTCGGAGTCGGGAACAACAGGAGCAGCGCTTCAATCAGAAGGCGTCTGCTGGCCCTTTCCAGCCTGAAGATGTAGTGCTGAAGCGGAAGAGGAAGACCCACAAGCTGGATGATCAATGGGAACAAACCCCAAACGTCATACAGCCCACAGGATGGGAAGATGGGAAGGCCTACCAGATCAGTCGTGACCAAGGGGGCACCTTGGCCACGGTTTCCCGGGACCATCTAAAGAAGTGCCCACCAGCATTGAGAGCAGCGGCTGAAGTTCCGGTTCCTCCACCAGCAGAGAAGGCAAAAGAGGTAATCCACACCGTGATGGGTGACTTCCCAGCGGACTGGCCTACACAGAACGGCGCGGTGATTCTTCCAGTGATACTGTTCCCACAACCCGTGGATGAAGAAGTGATGGAGGCGGTCAACCGTGAGCCAGTGCCAGTGCCCAGGGGTGAACCTGTGCCCAACTCCCCTATGCCTCCACCTGCCCCACACGATAGCAGGGAAGAGGAACTGATTGTTCCCTCTCCCCCGCAGCCTGTCACCACTGACACTGGACCCCGGAGGTCCACTCGCCCCAACCTAGGTAGACCCCCACTTAGGTACAGGGAAACTGTTCTTTAAAGGGGAAAAATTGTGTGTGTGTTAAAAGTTTTGAAGTTTGAAAATGAAAATGAATAATTGCTGGAAAGTTACCTGATTGACAAGCCTTGATTTGGAACCGGTCGTAGCCGGCAGCTGGTCCCCGTTGGGACCCCCTTCACCACTTTACATAGAAACTTCTATGAACAGGCCTGAGAACTTGCAAGGCAACCACAAACTTGTGGCCTGTAAATAATTATGTTGTTACAGCTCCCACCGTTACCGCCTCCGGAGAGGCAGATTGGAGGAAGGGCCCGCAGTGGAGTAGGCTGGGGCCCAGCCACCACCGGAACTGGTGGCTACCCTCTGGGGGTTTCAGGGGTTCCCCATGGACTTGGGTCCCCTGAAAAGGACAGAACCCGCTCGGGCAACTTGTGCCGGACTTGGGTCAAGGGGTGCTGCCTGTTTGCTTAGGGGCAGCATCAGGGCCAGGTTGCTTGGGTGGGAGAGAGCGGAAGCCGTAACGGTTTACCGTTGCAACGTTTAAGTAAGAGTACCTCCCGCTGTGGGAAGATGTTATTATACTTGTATGTCTGTTACCGTTTTCTATATTTATATATTTTCCAGTTGCTGAAAATAAAACCGGTGATGGACGGGCAGCCCGAGGACGGTCTGCATTTTGCTAAGGGGGAATGTGTCGTCCTGGACAAGCCAGGGGCCACAGAGCACAACACCCACACACCCCACACTCCCTGCAGGCACATCAAGGTCAGACACAAAACCCTTGTTGCCTCCCCCAGGGGCTGATGTCCACACCAGGGGGTGGAGCCAGGCGGTTGGTCTCCACCCACCGAGGAGTTCACAGTCCTGGAGGCGGGAAAAGGAGCAGTTCAGTTTTGACAGTGAAAGTGGAAGGAGGGAAAGTGAGCAGTAGTGAAGTGGCGAGAGAGCAGACTGAAGTGAGTCCGGGTGTGTAGCCCGGACGGAGCAGCAAGGTTGGCAGACGGTGGTGACCGTCTGCAGGAGTGGCCTATCGGAGTTTGCCGTAAGGACCGTGGACGGGCGGTGGCCCGGCGGTACCGGACCGGTACACAAGGAGAAGCCGGCACCATTGGCAGGGGCTTTTCGGACCCCGGCAAGGCTAGGAGTCGCCGTGAAGTTGCCGAATCCGTTAGTGAAGGGGACCTCCGGGTTTCCAAACAGTCAAGTCCCGACAGAAGGCAACCGTCCAACCGTGAAGGGGAGACACCGCCACCGCCAAGGGCAACCGTTTCCCAGGGCCAGCGCCTGCGGGCAAAAGGGGCTCCTCCGGCCCACATCCAGGTCGGGGAGCGGGTTACCGGTGGGAACCCATCGGAATCAACATAGAACATAGGTGCAGGGAGAGACAGTCATCACTAACCTGCAGGGAACAACAACACCGCAGCCGTCCGAGGGACCCGTCCATCCAGCCGCTTGTTTTACCGTGAACTGTGTCATCATCATTGGGCTGAGTGAGTACCTCCGTGCCGTGCGGCACAGCGCTGCCCCTGCACCTTACCAAGCCCCGCAACCCGCCTGTCATCCATTCCCTACCCCATCACCGGGCCCCGGGACAACCAACCCCCTACCCACGGAGGTGAGAAATAACAACAAAGCTGCTCCCTGTCACCGCTCCCGGGATCCCCGTCCAGAGCAGCGGTGGTGTCCACACAATCACCACAACCGTGGCTGGCGTCACGGACAATATCCCCAACACCAAACCACCTCTTTTCACTCACGGGCGAGTAGCGCCGCTCGAGTCCCCGGGATCCGGCCCACCGCTCGAGCCACCGAGCAGCAGCAGCCGCAGAGCAGCGACAGCCGGACCCGAGCAGTGGGAGAGCGCAGCGTCCCCTCCTCTGCCCGCGACAGAAATGTAACGGAAAAAAGACAGCGTGCGGTCCGTGACCTGCGAAGGGACGTTACTGTAGAGATGGGGGAAACGTGGCTTTCCCCACGGGGCCGGCACGCTCCTGCTCACAGGAAGATCCACGCAAATGGCGGCACGGTGGCTCAGTTGTTAGCACTGCAGTCTGGTGGTGGCTCAGTGGTTAGCACTGCAGTCTTGTGGTGGCTCAGTGGTTAGCACTGCAGTCTTGTGGTGGCTCAGTGGTTAGCACTGCAGCCTTGTGGTGGCTCAGTGGTTAGCACTGCAGCCTTGTGGTGGCTCAGTGGTTAGCACTGCAGTCTTGTGGTGGCTCAGTGGTTAGCACTGCAGTCTTGCAGTGCTGGGGTCCTGGGTTCAACTCCCACCAAGGACACCATCTGCAAGGAGTTTGTATGTATCTCCGGTTTCCTCCCACACTCCAAAGACATACAGATAGGGACTCTAGATTGTGAGCCCCAATGGGGACAGCGTTGCCAATGTATGTAAATGCTGTGAAATTAATAGCGCTACATAAATGAATAAATATATTATTATTAAATGGAAGTCAGCGTCTTAAGGATTTTATGAGGGGATTTGTCTTTTTAAGGATGAACCTTGTAATAATGTAACCCCCCCCACGCATGTACTGTACAAGGGGGTGATGTTCCATGTCTGTACGGGGGCTGCACCTCGTGCTGCTAGCTATGGCTTCTCCTGGGTGATAGTCGCTGTTGTAAAGGAGGACCCCGAGGAGTACACGTGTAATATTCCCATTCGTTGTCTGTCTTCCAGGGTACGGGTTGGATTTCATCTGCCGATCTGCAGCGTGAAGACAGACCCCAAAAGGATCAAGACTTGCAAGAGAATCCCCCTGAAGACCCCCAAGGGCTGAGCCACGATAACCTGAGGCGGCAGTCAGCAGGTCCAGATGTCATCCTCGCTGGAGGTAAGATCGGTGACTGCACTGAATATACAGCCCATCCGATATTGTCACATCAAGCCCCGAGATGTCTGCCCCTGACAAGCGTCCCGTTGTAGCATCGCAGGAGGGGAACACATTGAAGCGACGCTCCGGTGACCGCAATACGACATCCGAGAGCTCCGGATACAGAGGGAAGATGAAAACGGATGGACCGGCACCAATGGGAGTGACGCTGCTGGGGCATCACGAGTACAGCAAATTGTCTCAGCCCGGGACACCGAACAGCTGCCCGAGCATGGACGACACCGCGGCCTCTGCTGGAGGTGAGTGACACTGTATATAGGGGAGCACGGGTGTGTGACCTGCACGTCTCTGCCCGAGCATGCACGACACCGCGGCCTCTGCTGGAGGTGAGTGACACTGTATATAGGGGAGCACGGGTGTGTGACCTGCACGTCTCTGCCCGAGCATGGACGACACCGCGGCCTCTGCTGGAGGTGACACTGTATATAGGGGAGCACGGGTGTGTGACCTGCACGTCTCTGCCCGAGCATGGACGACACCGCGGCCTCTGCTGGAGGTGAGTGACACTGTATATAGGGGAGCACGGGTGTGTGACCTGCACGTCTCTGCCCGAGCATGGACGACACCGCGGCCTCTGCTGGAGGTGAGTGACACTGTATATAGGGGAGCACGGGTGTGTGACCTGCACGTCTCTGCCCGAGCATGGACGACACCGCGGCCTCTGCTGGAGGTGAGTGACACTGTATATAGGGGAGCACGGGTGTGTGACCTGCACGTTTCTGCCCGAGCATGGACGACACCGCGGCCTCTGCTGGAGGTGAGTGACACTGTATATAGGGGAGCACGGGTGTGTGACCTGCACATTTCTGCCCGAGCATGGACGACACCGCGGCCTCTGCTGGAGGTGAGTGACACTGTATATAGGGGAGCACGGGTGTGTGACCGGCACGTCTCTGCCCGAGCATGGACGACACTGCGGCCTCTGCTGGAGGTGAGTGACACTGTATATAGGGGAGCACGGGGGTGTGACCTGCACGTCTCTGCCCGAGCATGGACGACACTGCGGCCTCTGCTGGAGGTGAGTGACACTGTATATAGGGGAGCACGGGGGTGTGACCTGCACGTCTCTGCCCGAGCATGGACGACACCGCGGCCTCTGCTGGAGGTGACACTGTATATAGGGGAGCACGGGGGTGTGACCTGCACGTCTCTGCCCGAGCATGGACGACACCGCGGCCTCTGCTGGAGGTGAGAGACACTGTATATAGGGGAGCGCGGGTGTGTGACCTGCACGTCTCTGCCCGAGCATGGATGACACCGCGGCCTCTGCTGGAGGTGAGTGACACTGTATATAGGGGAGCATGGGTGTGTGACCTGCACGTCTCTGCCCGAGCATGGACGACACCGCGGCCTCTGCTGGAGGTGAGTGACACTGTATATAGGGGAGCACGGGGGTGTGACCTGCACGTCTCTGCCCAAGCATGGACGACACCGCGGCCTCTGCTGGAGGTGAGTGACACTGTATATAGGGGAGCACGGGGGTGTGACCTGCACGTCTCTGCCCGAGCATGGACGACACTGCGGCCTCTGCTGGAGGTGACACTGTATATAGGGGAGCACGGGGGTGTGACCTGCACGTCTCTGCCCGAGCATGGACGACACCGCGGCCTCTGCTGGAGGTGAGTGACACTGTATATAGGGGAGCACGGGTGTGTGACCTGTACGTCTCTGCCCGAGCATGGACGACACCGCGGCCTCTGCTGGAGGTGAGTGACACTGTATGTAGGGGAGCACGGGGCTGTGACCTGCACGTCTCTGCCCGAGCATGGACGACACCGCGGCCTCTGCTGGAGGTGAGTGACACTGTATATAGGGGAGCACGGGTGTGTGACCTGCACGTCTCTGCCCGAGCATGGACGACACCGCGGCCTCTGCTGGATGTGACACTGTATATAGGGGAGCACGGGGTGTGTGACCTGCACGTCTCTGCCCGAGCATGGACGACACCGCGGCCTCTGCTGGAGGTGAGTGACACTGTATATGGGGGAGCACGGGTGTGTGACCTGTACGTCTCTGCCCGAGCATGGACGACACCGCGGCCTCTGCTGGAAGTGACACTGTATATAGGGGAGCACGGGGGTGTGACCTGCACGTCTCTGCCCGAGCATGGGCGACACCGCGGCCTCTGCTGGAGGTGAGGGTCACACTGTATATGGGGGAGCACGGGTGTGTGGCCTGCACGTCTCTGCCCAAGCATGGATGACACCGCGGCCTCTGCTGGAGGTGACACTGTATGTAGGGGAGCACGGGTGTGTGACCTGCACGTTTCTGCCCGAGCATGGACGACACTGCGGCCTCTGCTGGAGGTGACACTGTATGTAGGGGAGCACGGGTGTGTGACCTGCACGTTTCTGCCCGAGCATGGACGACACCGCGGCCTCTGCTGGAGGTGAGTGACACTGTATATAGGGGAGCACGGGTGTGTGACCTGCACGTTTCTGCCCGAGCATGGACGACACCGCGGCCTCTGCTGGAGGTGAGTGACACTGTATATAGGGGAGCACGGGTGTGTGACCGGCACGTCTCTGCCCGAGCATGGACGACACTGCGGCCTCTGCTGGAGGTGAGTGACACTGTATATAGGGGAGCACGGGGGTGTGACCTGCACGTCTCTGCCCGAGCATGGACGACACCGCGGCCTCTGCTGGAGGTGACACTGTATATAGGGGAGCACGGGGGTGTGACCTGCACGTCTCTGCCCGAGCATGGACGACACCGCGGCCTCTGCTGGAGGTGACACTGTATATAGGGGAGCACGGGGTGTGTGACCTGCACGTCTCTGCCCGAGCATGGACGACACCGCGGCCTCTGCTGGAGGTGAGTGACACTGTATATGGGGGAGCACGGGTGTGTGACCTGTACGTCTCTGCCCGAGCATGGACGACACCGCGGCCTCTGCTGGAAGTGACACTGTATATAGGGGAGCACGGGGGTGTGACCTGCACGTCTCTGCCCGAGCATGGGCGACACCGCGGCCTCTGCTGGAGGTGAGGGTGACACTGTATATAGGGGAGCACGGGTGTGTGACCTGCACGTCTCTGCCCAAGCATGGATGACACCGCGGCCTCTGCTGGAGGTGACACTGTATGTAGGGGAGCACGGGTGTGTGACCTGCACGTTTCTGCCCGAGCATGGACGACACTGCGGCCTCTGCTGGAGGTGACACTGTATGTAGGGGAGCACGGGGGTGTGACCTGCACGTTTCTGCCCGAGCATGGACGACACCGCGGCCTCTGCTGGAGGTGAGTGACACTGTATATAGGGGAGCACGGGTGTGTGACCTGCACGTTTCTGCCCGAGCATGGACGACACCGCGGCCTCTGCTGGAGGTGAGTGACACTGTATATAGGGGAGCACGGGTGTGTGACCTGCACGTCTCTGCCCAAGCATGGACGACACCGCGGCCTCTGCTGGAGGTGAGTGACACTGTATATAGGGGAGCACGGGGGTGTGACCTGCACGTCTCTGCCCAAGCATGGACGACACCGCGGCCTCTGCTGGAGGTGAGTGACACTGTATATAGGGGAGCACGGGGGTGTGACCTGCACGTCTCTGCCCGAGCATGGACGACACCGCAGCCTCTGCTGGAGGTGACACTGTATATAGGGGAGCACGGGGGTGTGACCTGCACGTCTCTGCCCGAGCATGGACGACACTGCGGCCTCTGCTGGAGGTGACACTGTATATAGGGGAGCACGGGGGTGTGACCTGCACGTCTCTGCCCGAGCATGGACGACACCGCGGCCTCTGCTGGAGGTGAGGGTGACACTGTATATAGGGGAGCACGGGTGTGTGACCTGTACGTCTCTGCCCGAGCATGGACGACACCGCGGCCTCTGCTGGAGGTGAGTGACACTGTATGTAGGGGAGCACGGGGCTGTGACCTGCACGTCTCTGCCCGAGCATGGACGACACCGCGGCCTCTGCTGGAGGTGAGTGACACTGTATATAGGGGAGCACGGGTGTGTGACCTGCACGTCTCTGCCCGAGCATGGACGACACCGCGACCTCTGCTGGAGGTGAGTGACACTGTATATAGGGGAGCGCGGGTGTGTGACCTGCACGTCTCTGCCCGAGCATGGACGACACCGCGGCCTCTGCTGGAGGTGAGTGACACTGTATATAGGGGAGCGCGGGTGTGTGACCTGCATGTCTCTGCCCGAGCATGGACGACACCGCGGCCTCTGCTGGAGGTGACACTGTATATAGGGGAGCACGGGGTGTGTGACCTGCACGTCTCTGCCCGAGCATGGACGACACCGCGGCCTCTGCTGGAGGTGAGTGACACTGTATATGGGGGAGCACGGGTGTGTGACCTGTACGTCTCTGCCCGAGCATGGACGACACCGCGGCCTCTGCTGGAAGTGACACTGTATATAGGGGAGCACGGGGGTGTGACCTGCACGTCTCTGCCCGAGCATGGGCGACACCGCGGCCTCTGCTGGAGGTGAGGGTGACACTGTATATGGGGGAGCACGGGTGTGTGACCTGCACGTCTCTGCCCAAGCATGGATGACACCGCGGCCTCTGCTGGAGGTGACACTGTATGTAGGGGAGCACGGGTGTGTGACCTGCACGTTTCTGCCCGAGCATGGACGACACTGCGGCCTCTGCTGGAGGTGACACTGTATGTAGGGGAGCACGGGTGTGTGACCTGCACGTTTCTGCCCGAGCATGGACGACACCGCGGCCTCTGCTGGAGGTGAGTGACACTGTATATAGGGGAGCACGGGTGTGTGACCTGCACGTTTCTGCCCGAGCATGGACGACACCGCGGCCTCTGCTGGAGGTGAGTGACACTGTATATAGGGGAGCACGGGTGTGTGACCGGCACGTCTCTGCCCGAGCATGGACGACACTGCGGCCTCTGCTGGAGGTGAGTGACACTGTATATAGGGGAGCACGGGGGTGTGACCTGCACGTCTCTGCCCGAGCATGGACGACACCGCGGCCTCTGCTGGAGGTGACACTGTATATAGGGGAGCACGGGGGTGTGACCTGCACGTCTCTGCCCGAGCATGGACGACACCGCGGCCTCTGCTGGAGGTGACACTTTATATAGGGGAGCACGGGGTGTGTGACCTGCACGTCTCTGCCCGAGCATGGACGACACCGCGGCCTCTGCTGGAGGTGAGTGACACTGTATATAGGGGAGCGCGGGTGTGTGACCTGCACGTCTCTGCCCGAGCATGGACGACACCGCGGCCTCTGCTGGAGGTGAGTGACACTGAATATAGGGGAGCACGGGGGTGTGACCTGCACGTCTCTGCCCGAGCATGGACGACACTGCGGCCTCTGCTGGAGGTGAGTGACACTGTATATGGGGGAGCACGGGTGTGTGACCTGTACGTCTCTGCCCGAGCATGGACGACACCGCGGCCTCTGCTGGAAGTGACACTGTATATAGGGGAGCACGGGGGTGTGACCTGCACGTCTCTGCCCGAGCATGGGCGACACCACGGCCTCTGCTGGAGGTGAGTGACACTGTATATAGGGGAGCACGGGTGTGTGACCTGCACGTCTCTGCCCAAGCATGGACGACACCGCGGCCTCTGCTGGAGGTGAGTGACACTGTATATAGGGGAGCACGGGGCTGTGACCTGCACGTCTCTGCCCGAGCATGGACGACACCGCGGCCTCTGCTGGAGGTGACACTGTATATAGGGGAGCACGGGGTGTGTGACCTGCACGTCTCTGCCCGAGCATGGACGACACCGCGGCCTCTGCTGGAGGTGAGTGACACTGTATATGGGGGAGCACGGGTGTGTGACCTGCACGTCTCTGCCCGAGCATGGACGACACCGCGGCCTCTGCTGGAGGTGAGTGACACTGTATATAGGGGAGCACGGGGGTGTGACCTGCACGTCTCTGCCCGAGCATGGACGACACCGCGGCCTCTGCTGGAGGTGAGTGACACTGTATATAGGGGAGCACAGGGGTGTGACCTGCACGTCTCTGCCCGAGCATGGACGACACCGCGGCCTCTGCTGGAGGTGACACTGTATATAGGGGAGCACGGGTGTGTGACCTGCACGTCTCTGCCCGAGCATGGACGACACCGCGGCCTCTGCTGGAGGTGAGTGACACTGTATATAGGGGAGCACGGGGGTGTGACCTGCACGTCTCTGCCCGAGCATGGACGACACCGCGGCCTCTGCTGGAGGTGAGTGACACTGTATATAGGGGAGCACGGGTGTGTGACCTGCACGTCTCTGCCCGAGCATGGACGACACCGCGGCCTCTGCTGGAGGTGAGTGACACTGTATATAGGGGAGCACGGGGGTGTGACCTGCACGTCTCTGCCCGAGCATGGACGACACTGCGGCCTCTGCTGGAGGTGACACTGTATATAGGGGAGCACGGGGGTGTGACCTGCACGTCTCTGCCCGAGCATGGACGACACTGCGGCCTCTGCTGGATGTGACACTGTATATAGGGGAGCACGGGGGTGTGACCTGCACGTCTCTGCCCGAGCATGGACGACACCGCGGCCTCTGCTGGAGGTGACACTGTATATAGGGGAGCACGGGTGTGTGACCTGCACGTCTCTGCCCGAGCATGGACGACACCGTGGCCTCTGCTGGAGGTGAGTGACACTGTATGTAGGGGAGCACGGGTGTGTGACCTGCACGTCTCTGCCCGAGCATGGACGACACCGTGGCCTCTGCTGGAGGTGAGTGACACTGTATGTAGGGGAGCACGGGGGTGTGACCTGCACGTCTCTGCCCGAGCATGGACGACACCGTGGCCTCTGCTGGAGGTGACACTGTATGTAGGGGAGCACGGGTGTGTGACCTGCACGTCTCTGCCCGAGCATGGACGACACAGCGGCCTCTGCTGGAGGTGACACTGTATATAGGGGAGCACGGGGGTGTGACCTGCACGTCTCTGCCCGAGCATGGACGACACCGCGGCCTCTGCTGGAGGTGAGTGACACTGTATATAGGGGAGCACGGGTGTGTGACCTGCACGTCTCTGCCCGAGCATGGACGACACCGCGGCCTCTGCTGGAGGTGAGTGACACTGTATATAGGGGAGCACGGGTGTGTGACCTGTACGTCTCTGCCCGAGCATGGACGACACCGCGGCCTCTGCTGGATGTGACACTGTATATAGGGGAGCACGGGTGTGTGACCTGTACGTCTCTGCCCGAGCATGGACGACACCGCGGCCTCTGCTGGAGGTGAGTGACACTGTATGTAGGGGAGCACGGGGCTGTGACCTGCACGTCTCTGCCCGAGCATGGACGACACCGCGGCCTCTGCTGGAGGTGAGTGACACTGTATATAGGGGAGCACGGGTGTGTGACCTGCACGTCTCTGCCCGAGCATGGACGACACCGCGACCTCTGCTGGAGGTGAGTGACACTGTATATAGGGGAGCGCGGGTGTGTGACCTGCACGTCTCTGCCCGAGCATGGACGACACCGCGGCCTCTGCTGGAGGTGAGTGACACTGTATATAGGGGAGCGCGGGTGTGTGACCTGCATGTCTCTGCCCGAGCATGGACGACACCGCGGCCTCTGCTGGAGGTGACACTGTATATAGGGGAGCACGGGGTGTGTGACCTGCACGTCTCTGCCCGAGCATGGACGACACCGCGGCCTCTGCTGGAGGTGAGTGACACTGTATATGGGGGAGCACGGGTGTGTGACCTGTACGTCTCTGCCCGAGCATGGACGACACCGCGGCCTCTGCTGGAAGTGACACTGTATATAGGGGAGCACGGGGGTGTGACCTGCACGTCTCTGCCCGAGCATGGGCGACACCGCGGCCTCTGCTGGAGGTGAGGGTGACACTGTATATGGGGGAGCACGGGTGTGTGACCTGCACGTCTCTGCCCAAGCATGGATGACACCGCGGCCTCTGCTGGAGGTGACACTGTATGTAGGGGAGCACGGGTGTGTGACCTGCACGTTTCTGCCCGAGCATGGACGACACTGCGGCCTCTGCTGGAGGTGACACTGTATGTAGGGGAGCACGGGTGTGTGACCTGCACGTTTCTGCCCGAGCATGGACGACACCGCGGCCTCTGCTGGAGGTGAGTGACACTGTATATAGGGGAGCACGGGTGTGTGACCTGCACGTTTCTGCCCGAGCATGGACGACACCGCGGCCTCTGCTGGAGGTGAGTGACACTGTATATAGGGGAGCACGGGTGTGTGACCGGCACGTCTCTGCCCGAGCATGGACGACACTGCGGCCTCTGCTGGAGGTGAGTGACACTGTATATAGGGGAGCACGGGGGTGTGACCTGCACGTCTCTGCCCGAGCATGGACGACACCGCGGCCTCTGCTGGAGGTGACACTGTATATAGGGGAGCACGGGGGTGTGACCTGCACGTCTCTGCCCGAGCATGGACGACACCGCGGCCTCTGCTGGAGGTGACACTGTATATAGGGGAGCACGGGGTGTGTGACCTGCACGTCTCTGCCCGAGCATGGACGACACCGCGGCCTCTGCTGGAGGTGAGTGACACTGTATATAGGGGAGCGCGGGTGTGTGACCTGCACGTCTCTGCCCGAGCATGGACGACACCGCGGCCTCTGCTGGAGGTGAGTGACACTGAATATAGGGGAGCACGGGGGTGTGACCTGCACGTCTCTGCCCGAGCATGGACGACACTGCGGCCTCTGCTGGAGGTGAGTGACACTGTATATGGGGGAGCACGGGTGTGTGACCTGTACGTCTCTGCCCGAGCATGGACGACACCGCGGCCTCTGCTGGAAGTGACACTGTATATAGGGGAGCACGGGGGTGTGACCTGCACGTCTCTGCCCGAGCATGGGCGACACCACGGCCTCTGCTGGAGGTGAGTGACACTGTATATAGGGGAGCACGGGTGTGTGACCTGCACGTCTCTGCCCAAGCATGGACGACACCGCGGCCTCTGCTGGAGGTGAGTGACACTGTATATAGGGGAGCACGGGGCTGTGACCTGCACGTCTCTGCCCGAGCATGGACGACACCGCGGCCTCTGCTGGAGGTGACACTGTATATAGGGGAGCACGGGGTGTGTGACCTGCACGTCTCTGCCCGAGCATGGACGACACCGCGGCCTCTGCTGGAGGTGAGTGACACTGTATATGGGGGAGCACGGGTGTGTGACCTGCACGTCTCTGCCCGAGCATGGACGACACCGCGGCCTCTGCTGGAGGTGAGTGACACTGTATATAGGGGAGCACGGGGGTGTGACCTGCACGTCTCTGCCCGAGCATGGACGACACCGCGGCCTCTGCTGGAGGTGACACTGTATATAGGGGAGCACGGGTGTGTGACCTGCACGTCTCTGCCCGAGCATGGACGACACCGCGGCCTCTGCTGGAGGTGAGTGACACTGTATATAGGGGAGCACGGGGGTGTGACCTGCACGTCTCTGCCCGAGCATGGACGACACCGCGGCCTCTGCTGGAGGTGAGTGACACTGTATATAGGGGAGCACGGGTGTGTGACCTGCACGTCTCTGCCCGAGCATGGACGACACCGCGGCCTCTGCTGGAGGTGAGTGACACTGTATATAGGGGAGCACGGGGGTGTGACCTGCACGTCTCTGCCCGAGCATGGACGACACTGCGGCCTCTGCTGGATGTGACACTGTATATAGGGGAGCACGGGGGTGTGACCTGCACGTCTCTGCCCGAGCATGGACGACACTGCGGCCTCTGCTGGATGTGACACTGTATATAGGGGAGCACGGGGGTGTGACCTGCACGTCTCTGCCCGAGCATGGGCAACACCGCGGCCTCTGCTGGAGGTGACACTGTATATAGGGGAGCACGGGTGTGTGACCTGCACGTCTCTGCCCGAGCATGGACGACACTGCGGCCTCTGCTGGAGGTGACACTGTATATAGGGGAGCACGGGGGTGTGACCTGCACGTCTCTGCCCGAGCATGGACGACACTGCGGCCTCTGCTGGATGTGACACTGTATATAGGGGAGCACGGGGGTGTGACCTGCACGTCTCTGCCCGAGCATGGACGACACCGCGGCCTCTGCTGGAGGTGACACTGTATATAGGGGAGCACGGGTGTGTGACCTGCACGTCTCTGCCCGAGCATGGACGACACCGTGGCCTCTGCTGGAGGTGAGTGACACTGTATGTAGGGGAGCACGGGTGTGTGACCTGCACGTCTCTGCCCGAGCATGGACGACACCGTGGCCTCTGCTGGAGGTGAGTGACACTGTATGTAGGGGAGCACGGGGGTGTGACCTGCACGTCTCTGCCCGAGCATGGACGACACCGTGGCCTCTGCTGGAGGTGACACTGTATGTAGGGGAGCACGGGTGTGTGACCTGCACGTCTCTGCCCGAGCATGGACGACACAGCGGCCTCTGCTGGAGGTGACACTGTATATAGGGGAGCACGGGGGTGTGACCTGCACGTCTCTGCCCGAGCATGGACGACACCGCGGCCTCTGCTGGAGGTGAGTGACACTGTATATAGGGGAGCACGGGGGTGTGACCTGCACGTCTCTGCCCGAGCATGGACGACACCGCGGCCTCTGCTGGAGGTGAGTGACACTATATAGGGGAGCACGGGTGTGTGACCTGCACGTCTCTGCCCGAGCATGGACGACACTGCGGCCTCTGCTGGAGGTGACACTGTATATAGGGGAGCACGGGGGTGTGACCTGCACGTCTCTGCCCGAGCATGGACGACACCGCGGCCTCTGCTGGAGGTGAGTGACACTGTATATAGGGGAGCACGGGGGTGTGACCTGCACGTCTCTGCCCGAGCATGGACGACACCGCGGCCTCTGCTGGAGGTGAGTGACACTGTATATAGGGGAGCACGGGGGTGTGACCTGCACGTCTCTGCCCGAGCATGGACGACACCGCGGCCTCTGCTGGAGGTGACACTGTATATAGGGGAGCACGGGGGTGTGACCTGCTAGTCTCTGCCCGAGCATGGACGACACCGCGGCCTCTGCTGGAGGTGAGTGACACTGTATATAGGGGAGCGCGGGTGTGTGACCTGCACGTCTCTGCCCGAGCATGCACGACACCGCGGCCTCTGCTGGAGGTGAGTGACACTGTATATAGGGGAGCACGGGTGTGTGACCTGCACGTCTCTGCCGGGGTCATGGGTCTGTCTGATATAGCACAGCATTTATTCTAATGTGTGAATGTAGCAATCTGCCGCCGGATCTGAGCAGCGCTCCTGACCCCGTTACCTTTATTAGGAGCCGAGGATCTCGGGGCCATTCTCTGGGTACGACACTGCCTCCTGCTGGCCACCGATGGGAGTGCAACATCCTTCCAAGAAAGTGTGATATACACTACTGAGGCGGATATCCCAGAGAGTGCGGCAGAAGGTACAGTGCATGTCTCATATACTCCAAAAGCATTCACAAAAGTGAGTACACCCCCCGCATGCATTTGTAAATATTTTTTCGCAGGACAACAATGAAGATATGACCCTGTGATACAATGTACAGTGTCAGTGTGCAGCTTGTATAACAGGGTAAGTTTGGGGCCCTCTAAGTAACTTAACCCACACAGCCATTAATGTCTAAACCACTGGCAACAAAAGTGAGTACATCCTATGTAGGATGGAAGAGGATCCAGCAGCCCCTGAGATCTAGTGACCTCCAGGCCCAAGAGAGGTCAGGCCCTGCGGGAAAATAATGAGAGGGAAGGGAGGGGGGGGGCTCACACAAAGTATTAACACTTTGGCCATTTTCACTTATGGGGTGTACTCACTTTTGTTACCAGCGGTTTACACATTAATGGCCGTGTTGAGTTATACACTATTATACAACCTGCGCACTGACACTGCACATTGTATCAAAGTGTCAGATATTCACTGTTGCCCCATGAAAAGATAAAATATTTACAAAAAAAAACATGTGAGGGGTGCACTCATTTTTGTGGCACTTTCTCTCTCATATACAGAAGCTACTAAAAGATAGGGATACTTGGCCTTCAGGTGACATTTATCTAAAGCTAAAAACTATCAATTTTATCATGAAAGTAGAAGCGTGCAATGGTGATTTTCATATAGTCGTATAGTGCATATATGTATGTGTGTGTATTATTTATATATATATATACACACACACATACAAATTATACACATTAGTTTAATTTTTATTTTATATATATAAAATATATATATTATACTACACACATACGCTATCTGAATCTACAAAAATCACCATTGCACACTTCTTTAATCATGATAATTAATAGTTTTTAGTCTTTAGATAAATGTCACCTGAAAGCCAAAATACACAAATAATTATATATATATATATATATATATATATATATATATATATATATATATATATATATATATATATATATATATATATATATATATATATATATATATATATAATTATAATTTTTTTTTTTTCTTTCAGATTTATTTTTTGTTACTTTTAATATGACACATAGAGAGATCTCGTACGGCAGACAGTGTCATTCCTTTGTGACTGGCCTCATCCTGGACTGTATACGGCAGGAGACCCCCGGGCACATGATCCGCAAAGTAACGAGACTTGTGAGCAGATATTGGGTGAGTGAACATCACATTTAGTTGATTTTGATTGCTCGGGGTCTGACCACGGTCACACTATGCAGTGGCTCTCAGGCGTGCACACTGACTCTGCTATCGAAGGCTATCCACTAACAATGTGTGCACGCTCATTTCCTGCAATGTCAGTGTGCGCAGCTCTGAGGATTTAATACAAATGGTGCTCTTTGGAGCGCTGTCAATTATCAGCAGAGGTTGGTAATTGAGGGGGTGGAATCTTGCGCCAAAGCCCCTCATTTACACATCTAATAATAGTATATATTTATATTTATTTTAGGGGTTAGGTCCTCTGTATGAATTCTACAATGGTTTGAGTATTGGGAGTGACTCTCTCTAATAACAGATGGAACAAGAAACTTTGTACTTCGATGTTTCTTGTGTTATTTTTTCGGATCTCCATATACTTTAATGTCAGCGTCTAATCTTCAAAATGCATAAGAATAGGACGTGCTCAATCTCATGGATTGGACCTGATGTGTGAGGATCCATGCACTTGAGGGAACAAAAAAAAAAGAAGGGAATTTTGTTTACTTACCGTAAATTCCTTTTCTTCTAGCTCTAATTGGGAGACCCAGACAATTGGGTGTATAGGCTATGCCTCCGGAGGCCACACAAAGTATTACACTCAAAAGTGTTAAGCCCCTCCCCTTCTGCCTATACACCCCCCGTGCTCCCACGGGCTCCTCAGTTTTGGTGCAAAAGCAAGAAGGAGGAAAAAGAATTATAAACTGGTTTAAAGTAACTTCAATCCGAAGGAATATCGGAGAACTGAAACCATTCAACATGAACTACATGTGTACACAAAAAAACAGGGGCGGGCGCTGGGTCTCCCAATTAGAGCTAGAAGAAAAGGAATTTACGGTAAGTAAACAAAATTCCCTTCTTCTTTGTCGCTCCATTGGGAGACCCAGACAATTGGGACGTCCAAAAGCAATCCCTGGGTGGGTAAAATAATACCTCGTAAGAGAGCCGTAAAACGGCCCTTACCTACAGGTGGGCAACCGCCGCCTGAAGGACTCGCCTACCTAGGCTGGCATCCGCCGAATCATAGGTATGCACCTGATAGAGCTTCGTGAAAGTGTGCAGGCTCGACCCGGTAGCCGCCTGACACACCTGCTGAGCCGTAGCCTGGTGCCTCAAAGCCCAGGACGCGCCCACGGCTCTGGTAGAATGGGCCTTCAGCCCTGAGGGAACCGGAAGCCCAGCCGAACGGTAAGCTTCGATAATTGGCTCCTTGATCCACCTAGCCAGGGTGGATTTGGAAGCCTGTGACCCTTTACGCTGGCCAGCGACAAGGACAAAGAGCGCATCCGAGCGGCGCAGGGGCGCCGTACGAGAAATGTAGAGTCTGAGTGCTCTCACCAGATCTAACAAGTGCAAATCCTTTTCACATTGGTGAACTGGATGAGGATAAAAAGAAGGTAAGGAAATATCCTGATTGAGATGAAAGGAGGATACCACCTTAGGGAGAAAATCCGGAACCGGACGTAGAACCACCTTGTCCTGGTGAAACACCAGGAAAGGGGCTTTGCACGACAGCGCTGCTAGCTCAGACACTCTGCGAAGTGAAGTGACTGCTACTAGAAAAAACACTTTCCGCGAAAGGCGTGAGAGAGAAATATCCCTCATTGGCTCGAATGGTGGTTTCAGAAGAACCATCAGCACCCTGTTCAGATCCCAGGGTTCTAACGGCCGCTTGTAAGGAGGGACGATGTGACAAACCCCCTGCAGGAACGTGCGTACCTGTGGAAGTCTGGCTAGGCGCTTCTGGAAAAAACACAGAGAGCGCTGAGACTTGTCCCTTAGGTGAGCCGAGCGACAAACCCTTTTCCAGTCCAGATTGAAGGAAGGACAGAAAAGTGGGCAAGGCCAAAGGCCAGGGAGAAATACCCTGAGCAGAGCACCACGACAGGAAAATTTTCCACGTCCTGTGGTAGATCTTGGCGGACGTCGATTTCTTAGCTTGTCTCATAGTGGCAATGACGTCTTGAGATAACCCTGAAGACGCTAGGATCCAGGACTCATTGGCCACACAGCCAGGTTGAGAGTCGCAGAATTCAGATGGAAAAACGGCCCTTGAGATAGCAAGTCTGGTCGGTCTGGTAGTGCCCACGGTTGGCCGACCGTGAGATGCCACAGATCCGGGTACCACGACCTCCTTGGCCAGTCTGGAGCGATGAGGATTGCGCGGCGGCAGTCGGTCCTGATCTTGCGTAACACTCTGGGCAACAGTGCCAGCGGAGGAAAACACATAAGGGAGCTGAAACTGCGACCAATCCTGAACTAAGGCGTCTGCCGCCATAGCTCTGGGATCTTGAGACCGTGCCATGAACATTGGTACCTTGTTGTTGTGCCGGGACGCCATGAGGTCGACGACCGGCACCCCCCAGCAGCAACAGATCTCCTGAAACACGTCCGGGTGAAGGGACCATTCCCCTGCGTCCATGCCCTGGCATCTGAGATAATCTGCTTCCCAGTTTTCCACGCCTGGGATGTGGACTGCGGATATGGTGGATGCCGTGGCTTCCACCCACATCAAAATCCGCCGGACTTCCTGGAAGGCTTGCCGGCTGCGTGTGCCGCCTTGGTGGTTGATGTATGCCACCGCTGTGGAGTTGTCCGACTGAATTCTGATCTGCTTGCCTTCCAGCCACTGCTGGAACGCTTTCAGGGCAAGATACACTGCCCGTATTTCCAGAACATTGATCTGAAGCGAGGACTCTTGCTGGGTCCACGTACCCTGAGCCCTGTGGTGGAGAAAAAACCGCTCCCCACCCTGACAGACTCGCATCCGTCGTGACTACTTCCCAGGATGGGGGAAGGAAGGATTTCCCCTTCGATAATGAAGTGGGAAGAAGCCACCACCGAAGGGAAGCTTTGGTCGCCTGAGAGAGGGAGACGGTCCTGCCGAGGGACGTCGGCTTCCTGTCCCATTTACGTAGGATGTCCCATTGAAGGGTACGCAGGTGAAACTGCGCGAAAGGGACTGCCTCCATTGCTGCCACCATCTTCCCCAGGAA
Source organism: Anomaloglossus baeobatrachus (assembly GCF_048569485.1). Lineage (NCBI taxonomy): Eukaryota > Metazoa > Chordata > Amphibia > Anura > Aromobatidae > Anomaloglossus > Anomaloglossus baeobatrachus. The sequence continues at coordinate 206,094,850 of NC_134362.1, forward strand.
GTGCATGAGGCGCCTCAAGGGGTGTGACTGGCCTTGAAGGAGAGATTGTACCCCTTTCTGTAGTGTCTACTGCTTGATTAGCGGAAGCTTCACTATCGCTGAGAGGGTATGAAACTCCATGCCAAGCTATGTCAGCGATTGGGCCGGTGTCAGATTTGACTTTGGAAAATTGATGATCCACCCGAAACCCTGGAGAGTCTCCAGGGAAGCGTCGAGGCTGCGTTGGCATGCCTCTTGAGAGGGTGTCTTGATCAGCATCCAAGTACGGGATCACCGAGTGACCCTGCGAGTGTAGGAGCGCTACTACAGTAGCCATAACCTTGGTAAAAACCCGTGGGGCTGTTGCCAGGCCGAACGGCAGTGCCACGAATTGCAGGTGTACGTTTCCTATGGCGAAGCGCAAGAAGCGCTGGTGCTCTGGAGCAATCGGTACGTGGAGATACGCATCTTTGATATCGATCGATGCAAGGAAATCTCCTTGGGACATTGAGGCGATGACGGAGCGGAGGGATTCCATCCTGAACCGTCTGGTTTTTTACATGTTTGTTGAGCAGTTTCAGGTCCAGGACAGGACGGAAAGACCCGTCCTCCTTTGGGACCACAAACAAGTTGGAGTAAAAACCGTGGCTCAGTTTGCTGAAGAGGAACCGGGATCACCACTCCTTCTGCCTTCAGAATGCGCAGCGCCTGCAGAAGAGCCTCGGCTCGCTAGGGAGGCGGGGATGACCTGAAGAATCGAGTCGGGGGACGATAGGTGAACTCTATCTTGTAACCGTGAGACAGAATGTCTCTCACCCAGCGGTCTTTTATTTGTGGCAGCCAGGTGTCGCAAAAGCGGGAGAGCCTGCCACCGACCGAGGATGCTACTAGAGGAGGTCGAAAGTCATGAGGAAGCCGCTTTGTTAGCGGCGCCTCCTGTGGCCTTTTAAGGACGTGACTTAGACCGCCATGCATCAGAGTTCCTTTGTTCTTTCTGAGACCTTTTGGACGAGGAGAATTGGGACCTGCCCGCGCCCTGAAAGGACCGAAACCTCGACTGCCCTCTCCTCCGTTGGAGTATGTCCTGTTTGGACTGGGGTAAGGATGTATCCTTTCCCTTGGATTGTTTGATGATTTCATCCAGACGCTCGCCAAACAGCCTGTCGCCAGAAATTGGCAAACTGGTTAAGCGCTTTGTTAGAAGCAGAATCTGCCTTCCATTCCCGTAGCCACAAGGCCCTGCGGAGTACCACCGAATTGGCGGCCGCGACCGCCGTACGGCTCGCAGAGTCCAGGACAGCAATAATAGCGTAAGACGCAATTGCCGAGGTCTGGGTGGTAATGGATGCCACTTGTGGCGCGGCCGTGCATGTGGCTGCTTCAATTTGCGCTTGACCTGCTGAGATAGCTTGTAGCGCCCATACGGCTGCGAATGCTGGGGCAAAAGAAGCTCCGATAGCTTCATAGATGGATTTCAACCAGAGCTCCATCTGCCTGTCAGTGGCATCTTTGAGCGAGGCCCTCTCTTCCACTGCAATTATGGATCTAGCCGCCAGTCTGGAGATTGGGGGATCCACTGTGGGACACTGAGTCCAACCTTTAACCACGTCAGGGGGAAAAAGATAACGTGTATCCTTAAGGCGCTTAGAAAAAAACGCTTATCTGGACAAGCATGGTGATTCTGGACTGCCTCTCTGAAATCAGAGTGGTCTAGAAACATACTCGGTGTATGAGAAGCTGACTCCTCCGCCGGAGGAGCTGAGGGAGAAATATCCAGCATTTGATCGATGGACGCAATAAGAACGTTCACTATGGCGTCCCCGTCTGGAGTATTAAGATTGAGAGCGGCCTCAGGATCAGAATCCTGATCAGTTGTCTCCGCATCATCAACCAGAGATTCCCCCCGCTGAGACCCTGAACAATATGATGTTGAGGGAAATTCTAAGCGAGCTCGCTTAGTCGGTCTGGGGCTGGGGTCTAAGTCAGAACCCTCAGCCTGGGATGTATGAGATACCCCGGGAGGACATTGTTGGTCCAACTGAGGGGGGTCAGGGAACAATGATTCAACAGAGTCCCTGTGCTGAGATACCGGCCTGGACTGCAAGGCTTCTAGTATCTTAGCCATAGTCTCAGAGAGTTTCGCAAACTCCGTCCCCATCACTAGGACAGTGTCAACCGGTGGCTCCCCCTGGGCCCCTCTTAGCAGGGGCCCTGGCTGAAGAAGTGTCACCGGGGTCGAACATTGCACACAATGAGGGTCAGTGGAACCTGCCGGCAGCTGGGTCGTACAAGCAGCGCAGGCAGCATAATACCCCTGCCTTTTGTGGGCGCCATGCTATTGTTTTCCCTGAGTAACACAATAGGGTATATAGCCAGAATGAACTGTGCTCATACAGTGTGAAATATATACTATAAACAAATAATGCATCAATACACTACAGCACCATGGGGCTAGCACCACAGGTGCTGCTTACCATCCGCCTAAAAGCGGTTATGAGGCCACCAGAGACCGTGTCTGGGTCTCCCAGGGTTTGTCCCCCTCTGCAGCGTCGGAGGAGCTGACAGGAATGGCTGCGGCGTCCTGACGAGAGGAGGGAGCCATGGGCGTGGCCAAGGTGCTCACACTGTGCACAGTGAGGGGGGTGGAGTATGGAAATCATGCTCCAGCCCTCAGTGCTGCTCGTTCCGTGCAGCGTCCCGCCCTTCCCCTGCCTGTCAGGGCTGAGGGCGGAAGAAAGGGAAACTAGGCCGCAAGCAAGCCGGGGACTCGAGTATAAGCGTGGCCGCCGTAAAAGCGCGGCACACGCCGAAGTCCCCGGCGAACTACAAGTCCCAGCCGCGCCGCAGTTTCCCATGGCAGCGGCGGTTAGCGCGGTAGCCCCTACATATAAACACACTCAGCGACGCTGAGTGTGTAATGGCACAGTTTAACCCGGTCAGCGCCGCGGCCCGGTGCACTAGCACACCCAGCAAAGCTGAGGTGTTGCCGTGCGCGGTCCCCACAGGGATACAGAGTACCTTCACGTAGCAGGGCCATGTCCCTGAACGGTACCCGGCTCCTATCCAGCAGGCTCCCAGGAGTTGTGGATGAAGCGCGGTCTCAGTGCCTGGAGACCGATAGGATCCCACTTCGCCCAGAGCCCTGAGAGGGATGGGGAAGGAAAACAGCATGTGGGCTCCAGCCTCCGTACCCGCAATGGATACCTCAACCTTAACAACACCGCCGACAAGAGTGGGGTGAGAAGGGAGCATGCTGGGGGCCCTATATGGGCCCACTTTTCTTCCAACCGACATAGTCAGCAGCTGCTGCTGACTAATTTGTGGAGCTGTGCGTGCATGTCTGCCTCCTTCGCACAAAGCAAAAAACTGAGGAGCCCGTGGGAGCACGGGGGGTGTATAGGCAGAAGGGGAGGGGCTTAACACTTTTGAGTGTAATACTTTGTGCGGCCTCCGGAGGCATAGCCTATACACCCAATTGTCTGGGTCTCCCAATAGAGCGACAAAGAAATAAAAAATGGCCTGTCCTTGGGCTGAGTGAACGTGGCCTTTGTCTGTGGCACAGCAGCGGAGCACTCTGGGACCCTTCCATCTATATAGGGGGTATTGATAACGTGGAATTTGGTATATTTAATCTGAGCGGAGGGATATTCTGTAGTTGTAGAGCAGGTACTGTGCTGACAGCGGTGATATGAGAGTAATGGCTGCTCGGCCCTGTCTCATGGCGCCTGGCACACAGCACTATATACATTTTGGATCCACATGTGATGATACGTGTCCCTATCGTCCGTGCACAGAATATCACTAGTGATGGATCACTTTCTACTTTATTTCAGGTTTCCCGGATTCCGGTCTCACAGTTTGTAGAAGACTTGATGCTCCTGAAGTGTTATAAGGGAAAGAAAGGCACAAGGAAGACTCTGCAGCGCTGGCTAGAGGTAGGAGACATTACAGCACGCAGGCTGCACCCGCACCAGGACATCCCCAATTACTAACAGCCTTAACAGTTTTTTTCCCTGCAACACATTTGTTTTCTCTTTAAGACTATGTGCGCACTGAGTGTTTTTGGACTCAAAACTGCATGACTTTTCTTCCCCTGCAAAGTCTATATGACTTTTCATTTTTGTTGATTTATAGAAGTGCGGCACTCCAATAAATTAATGGTGCCTGGATAAGGTTTAACCCCGTATCAAAAAATCCAGCACTCAATATCGGTTGAAAAATAGAAGAAATTCTTTATTTGAATGAGCAATTGTGTATAAATAAGTGACGTTTCGGTCAAACGACCTTCATCAGTTAAAACAATGCTGTAAAGGTAATAAGAATGCCTGTGGCACCACCGACCCGGAGGGGCAGTTTCTATCCATACTAACCTGATTCTTATTACCTTTACAGCATTGTGTTAACTGATGAAGGTCGTTTGACCGAAACGTCACTTATTTATACACAATTGCTCATTCAAATAAAGAATTTCTTCTATTTCTTCGGCGCTCCATTGGGAGACCCAGACGATTGGGGTGTATAGCTACTGCCTCCGGAGGCCACACAAAGTATTACACTAAAAAGTGTAAGGCCCCTCCCCTTCTGCCTATACACCCCCCGTGGGATCACGGGCTGCTCAGTTTTCAAGCTTTGTGCGAAGGAGGTCAGACATCCACGCATAGCTCCACTGCTTAGTCAGCAGTAGCTGCTGACTATGTCGGATGGAAGAAAAGAGGGCCCATACTAGGGCCCCCAGCATGCTCCCTTCTCACCCCACTCTTGTCGGCGGTGTTTGTTAAGGTTGAGGTACCCATTGCGGGTACGGAGGCTGGAGCCCACATGCTGCTTTCCTTCCCCATCCCCCTGAGGGCTCTGGTGAAGTGGGATCTTACCGGCCTCCAGGCTCTGAGGCCGGGCTCCATCCACAGACCCGGAGATCCTGCTGGAATGGAGCGGAGTATCGTCAGGGACAGGCCCTGCAACGTTAAGGTACTCTGTGTCCCCATACAGTCTATGCACAAACACACTCCAGCGTTGCTGGGTGTGTTAGTGCGCCGGGGACAGTAGCGCTGCGCGCTTGGGCTTTACTCACTGCAGCTTAGCTGAGTGAGTTTATGTGTCGGGAACTACCGCGCCAGCCGCTGCTGGAGCTGCGGCGCGGCTGAGACTTGTGGTGCGCCGGGGACTTTCGCGCTGCCGTGCTTTTACGACGGCAGCGCTTATAAATCTAGTCCCCGGCTTTTGCGGCCTAGTTACGTTTCGTTCCCGCCCCCAACCCTGCCAGTCAGGGAAGGGGCGAGACGCTGTACAATGATCAGCGCCGAGGGCTGGAGTCTTATTTACATACTCCAGCCCTCTCACTGGGCACAGGGGGACGCCAGTTTCCCGCTCTTGTCTGGGGCACGCCCACGGCCCGCCCCTCTTCACAGGACGCCGGCAGCCATTCCTGCAGGCAATCTAAGCTGGAGAACGGACACAGGCTCTGGGAGACCCAGCAAAGGGATTCTGGCGACCACTTACCCGCTTATGCGGGCGGTAAGCAGCACCTTGGTGCTGACCCCACTATTGCCACAGTGTTTTTTTGTGTACTTTATCCTTGTACTTATATTTGCAAGACCATACACAGACACACGCCAGCATTGCTGGGCGTGTTAGTGCGCCGAGGACAACAGCGCTGCGCGCTTGGACTATACTCACTGCAGCTTAGCTGAGTGAGTTTATCTGTGGGAAACTGCCGCGCTGGAGGCTGCGGCGCGGCTGAGACTTGTGGCTGTACGGTCGCTTCTTGGCGATATACCCCTAGATAGCTCTGAGGAGACAACAGCATGTCGTCAGCATAGAGCAAGGGGGCCAAGGCACAGGCTTTCTATGCTGTCTGTACCGCACGTGAGGCTGTTTTACCGGCAGGTTCCACTAACCCCTAATGGGTAGAGTCTCTGCTAGTGGTGGCCCAGAGAGGGCCACCTGTGAAACTGTCCAGAGGACAGAGTTTGCAGTTTTTTTGCTGATAAAATGTCTTGGACTATGAACAAAATTCTAGCAACTTTGCAGTCCAGGGCGGTGACTCAGACCATGGGCATTGTTGAATCAAGGCTCCCCGGTCTCCCTCAGTTGGAACTAATCCGTGCTCCAAGGGGGTCCCATACATCCCAGACTGAAGGCTCTGACACGGACGACAGTCCCAGACAGCCTAAGCGAGCTCGCTGGGAGAGACCCTCGACTTCACACACTGGTCAGGGTCTCAGCGAGAGGATTCTCTGTATGATGAGGTAGCTGATCAGGTTTCTGATCCTGAGACCGCTTTCATTCTGGATGCTCCTAATGGGACGCCATGGTGAATGATCTCATAGCGCCCATCAATACACTGGTGGATATTTCTCCCTCAGCCCCTCCAGTGGAGGAGGCAGCTTCAGCAGGAGAAATTCCATTTCAGGTATCCCAAGCGTAAATTCAGTACTTTTTGGGCCTCTCTGACTCAGAGGAGCAGTCCAGAAACACTACGCTTATCCAGACAAGCTTTTCTCCGCCGCGCCATCCTCCATAGTTGCAGTGGAAGATGGGACTTCACTTAAAGATGCCATTGACAGACAGATGGACCTCTGGTTGAAATCTGTCTGTGAAGCTATCGGCGTGTCGTTTGCTCCGGCATTCGCAGCCGTATGGGCACTCCAAGCTATTTCAGCTGGTCTTGCGCAGATAGACACTGTCACACGTACATCTGTGCCGCAGGTGGCGTCCTTAACCTCGCATGCATTGCGACTTACGCTATTCATGCTGTCCTGGACTCTACGAGCCGTACGCCGGTGGCGTACGCCAACTCCGTGGTTTTGCGCAGACCCTTGGGGTTAAGGGAATGGAAGGCAGCTCCTGCTTCCAAAAAGGGCTTAACCAGTTTGCCATTATCTGGTGACAGACTGTTGGCTGAGCGATTGGATGAAATCATTAAACAGGCCAAGGGTAAGGATTCTTCCTTACACCAGCCCAGATCAAACAAAACCCAAGGAAGGACAGTCGACGTTTCGGTCCTTTCCAGGCTCGGGCTGGTCCCAATTTTCCTAGTCCAAAAGGACTCAAAAGGCTCAGAGGGGCTCAGACTCCTGGCGGGCTCAATCACGCCCAAAGAAGGCAGCCGGAGGAACCGCTACCAAGGCGGTTTCCTCATGACTTTCAGCCCTCTCTCTCCGCATCCGCGGTCGGTGGCAGACTCTCCCGCTTTGGCGGCATTTAGCTGCCACAGGTCAAAGACCGGTGGGTGAGAGACATTTTGTCTCACGTGTACAGGATAGAGTTTTGTTCTCGTACTCCGGCTCGATTCTTCAGAACTTCCCCACCTCTCGACCGAGCCGATGCTCTTCTGCAGGCAGAAGGAGTGATAATCCCGGTTCCTCCTCAGGAACAAGGTCACGGTTTTTACTCCAATCTGGTTGTGGTGCCAAAAAAGGACGGCTCTTCTGTTCCGTTCTAGACCTAAAACTGCTCAAAAAGCAGTGTAAACCAGGCGGTTCCGGATGGAATCCCTCTGCTCCGTCATTGCCTCAAGGTCTCAAGGAGATTTCCTAGCATCAAGAGACATCAGGATGCTTATCTCCACGTGCCGATTGCTCCAGAGCACCAGCGTTTACTGCGATTCGTTATAGAAGACGAGCATCTTCAGTTCGTAGACCTGCCCTTCGGTCTGGCGACAGCCCCACGGGTTTTCACCAAGGTCATGGCAGCAGTGGTAGCAGTCCTGCACTCTCAGGGTCACTCTGTGATCCCTTACTTGGACGATCTACTTGTCAAGGCACCCTCTCAAGAGGCATGCCAACACAGCCTGAACGTGGCGCTGGAGACTCTCCAGAGTTTCGGGTGGATCATCAACTTTTCAAAGTTAAATCTGACACCGACCCAATCACTGACATATCTTGGCATAGAGTTTTATACTCTCTCAGCGATAGTGAAGCTTCCGCTGGACAAACAGCGTTCACTACAGACGGGGGTGCAGTCTCTCCTTCAAGGCCAGTCACACCCCTTAAGACGCCTCATGCACTTCCTAGCGAAGATGGTAGCAGCAATGGAGGCAGTCCCTTTCGCGCAGTTTCATCTGCGTCCACTTCAATGGGACATTCTCCGCCAAAGCGATGGGAAGTCGACGTCCCTAGACAGGAAAGTCTCCCTTTCTCAGATGGTCAAGGACTCTCTTCAGTGGTGACTTCTTCCCACCTCATTGTCAAAAGGAAGGTCCTTCCTACCCCCATCCTGGGCGGTGGTCACGACAGACGTGAGTCTGTCAGGGTGGAGAATAGTCTTTCTCCACCACAGGGCTCAGGGTACGTGGACTCAGCAGGAGTCCACCCTTCAGATCAATGTTCTGGAAATCTAAGCAGTGTATCTTGCCCTGCAAGCCTTCCAGCAGTGGCTGGAATGCAAACAGATCCGAGTTCAGTCGGACAACTCCACAGCGGTAGCATACGTCAACCACCAAGGCAGAATACGCAGTCGGCAAGCCTCCCAAGAAGTTCGGCGGACTCTGATGTGGGTGGAAGACAGAGCATCCACCATATCCGCAGTTCACATCCCGGGCGTAGAAAACTGGGAAGCAGACTTCCTCAGTCGCCAGGGTATGGACGCAGGGGAATGGTCTCTGCACCCGGACGTGTTTCAGGAAATCTGGGGTCTTCGGGGGAGGCCGGACGTCGACCTAATGGCGTCTAGGCACAACACCAAGGTCACGAGTTTCATGGTGTGGTCTTAAGATCAACGAGCAGGCGCCTTAGTTCAGGATGGGTCGCAGTTCCAGCTACCCTATGTGTTTCCCCCTCTGGCACTGTTGCCCAGAGTACTACGCAAGATCAGCTCCGATTGCCGCCGCGCCATCCTCGTCGCCCCAGACTGGCAGAGGAGGTCGTGGTACCCGGATCTGTGGCATCTCACGGTCGGCCAGCCGTGGGCACTACCAGACCGGCCAAACTTACTGTCCCAAGGGCCGTTTTCCATCTGAATCCTACGGCCCTGAACCTGACTGGGTGGCCATTGAGTCCTGGATCCTAGCGTCTTCAGGATTATCTCATGACGTCATTGCCACCATGTGACGGGCTAGGAAGCCGACGTCTGCCAAGATCTACCACTGGACGTGGAAGATATTCTTACCTTAGGGCTCTGCTCAGGGAGTGTCTCCCTGGCCATTTGCATTGCCTACTTTTCTTTCCTTCCTGCAATCTGGTTGGGAAACAGGTTTGTTGCTCGGCTCCCTTAAAGGACAAGTTCCAGCGCTGTCTGTATTCTTTCAGAAGCGCCTAGCACGACTTCCTCAGGTACGCACGTTCCTGCAGGGGGTTTGTCACATTGTCCCTCCGTACAAGAGGCCGTTAGACCCATGGGATCTGAACAGGGTACTAATTGCTCTCCAGAAGCCGCCCTTCGAGCCTCTGAGGGATGTTTCACTTTCTCGACTTTCACAGAAAGTGGCCTTTCTGGTAGCGGTCACGTCTCTTCGGAGAGTGTCCGAGCTAGCAGCGCGGTCATCCAAAGCTCCCTTCCTGGTGTTTCACCAAGACAAGGTAGTGCTGCGCCCGATTCCGGAGTTTTCTCCCTAAGGTGGTATCCCCTTTTCATCACAATCAGGATATCTCCTTACCTTCCTTTTGTCCTTATCCATTTCATCGATATGAAATGGATTTGCATTGTTGGATCTGGTGAAGAGCACTCAGAATCTACATTTCCCGCACGGCGCCCCTGCGCCGCTCGGATGCACTCTTTGTCCTTGTCACTGGTCGGCGCAAGGGGTCGCAGGCTGCAACATCCACCCTGGCTCGATGGATCAAGGAACCAATCCTTGAAGCCTACCGTTCTGCTGGGCTTCCGGTTCCATCAGGGCTGAAGGCCCATTCTACCAGAGCCGTGGGTGCGTCCTGGGCATTACGGCACCAGGCTACGGCTCAGCAGGTGTGCCAGGCGGCTACCTGGGCGAGTCTGCACACCTTCACCAAGCGTTATCAGGTGCATGCCTACGCTTAGGCGGATGCCAGCCTAAGTAGAAGAGTCCTGCAGGCGGCGGTTGCCTCCATGTAGGGAAGGGCGGTTTTTACAGTCCAAACTTGAGGTATTAATTTACCCACCCAGGGACTGCTTTTGGACGTCCCAATCGTCTGGGTCTCCCAATGGAGCGCCGAAGAAGAAGGGAATTTTGTTACTTACCGTAAATTCCTTTTCTTCTAGCTCCAATTGGGAGACCCAGCACCCGCCCCTGTTCCTTCGGGATTTTTTGGTTGTTCGGGTACACATGTTGTTCATGTTGAAAGGTTTCAGTTCTCCGATGTTCCTTCGGATTGAATTTGTTTAACCAGTTATTGGCTTTCCTCCTTCTTGCTTTTGCACTAAAACTGAGCAGCCCGTGATCCCACGGGGGGTGTATAGGCAGAAGGGGAGGGGCCTTACACTTTTTAGTGTAATACTTTGTGTGGCCTCCGGAGGCAGTAGCTATACACCCTAATCGTCTGGGTCTCCCAATTGGAGCTAGAAGAAAAGGAATTTACGGTAAGTAACAAAATTCCCTTCTTTTCAACCGATATTGAGTGCTGGATTTTTGGAATTTTTTCATTTTTGTTGTCCGCAAACAACTTTTTTTTTTTTAGCTGCGTTTTAAGCTAAAAAAAAAAAACAAAACAAAAAAAACCGAACATGTCAATTCTTTCCTGCGTTTTTCACCCATGCAATGCATTGGAAAAAAAGGCAACATATGGAGAAGTGCAAAAACGCCAGCGTGCGCACATAGCCTAAGTTTGCAAAGTGTCTGATTTAAAAAAAAAAAAAAAAAAAAAAAAGTACACCATGGTGAAGCTAGCTTTGCCTGGGTAATGTGGCTGCTAAACATTGTTCCAGTAAATATCCAGCAGTTTGTTTTCTTTGTCGCTCCATTGGGAGACCCAGACAATTGGGGTGTATAGCTTCTGCCTCCGGAGGCCACACAAAGTATTACACTTTAAAAAGTGTAACCCCTCCCCTCTGCCTATACACCCTCCCGTGCCTCACGGGCTCCTCAGTTTTATGCTTTGTGTTGAAGGAGGCACACATTCACGCAAGCTCCACATTTTAGTCAGCAGCAGCTGCTGATTGTATCGGATGGAAGAAAAGAGGGCCCCTAACAGGGCCCCCGGCATGCTCCCTTCTCACCCCACTAAGTCGGCGGTGCTGTTAAGGTTGAGGTACCCATTGCGGGTACAAAGGCTGGAGCCACATGCCGTTTTCCTTCCCCATCCCTTAGAGGCTCTGGGAGAAGTGGGATCCTAACCGGTCACCATGCACTGGGACCGGGCTCCCTCCGCAGCCCCTGTGGGAATCTGCCGGACAGGAGACTGAGTATCATCAGGGACAGGCCCTGCATCATAAAGGTACTCTGTGTCCCCTTGGGGACGGTGCATGGAGCACTTGGTCTCAGACGCTGCAGCGGCTGCTGTTTTTGTGTGACAACCGGGACTACCGCGCCGACCGCGCCTGCTTGCCGTCCGCGGTATTAAATTTAGTCCCCGGCTTTTGCGGCCTAGTGCATTAAACTCCCGCCCCTGGGCCTGCCAGTCAGGGGTAAGAGCGGGACGGGCGGCCTGACGCCGACTGTGAGGGCTGGAGCATACTTTAGTGTCCTCCTCCCCCCTCACTCATCACTCTGGGGCACCAGATTCCCGCACTTTATTGATCACGCCCACGGCTCCCTCCTCCCCTTAGGACGCCGGCGGCCATGTTTTAGACACATTCTGCCGGTGGAGGACTTCTGGCTGCAGCTCTGGGAGACCCAAGGCAGGGAATCTGGTGGACACACACCGCTCTGGGCGGTCGGTAAGCCACACTGGTCACCCGGTGCTGGTCCCCCTAGGGTGCCGAACTGTATATATATATATATATATATATATATATATATTATATTTGTATACATTTTCTAGGTTCGGCCGCAGTGTTTAGCCTTTGGCTATATACCCTCAGTGATTACTCTCCTAGGAGAGAACAGCATGTCGGTCACAAGGAGCAAGGGTGCCAAGACACAGGGTTATTTTGCTACCTGTACCTCTTGTGCGGCTATGCTACCTGCAGGTTCCACCTACCCTCACTGTGAGCAATGCTCGGGCCCTATGGCACTCGCTCAGCCGGAGTCTCGGGCACTGGTAGGACCCTCGGCCCAGGTAGAATTGCCGGCTTCCCCTGTCCAGGTGGCAGGGACAGAGTTTGCAGTTTTGGCTGAGAAACTCTCTGAGTCGCTTTCACAATCCATAGCTCAGTCTATGGACAAATGGTCTGCTAAGATACTAGAAGCCTTACAGTCCAGACCGGCCCTTACACAGGACCCAGGCACTGCGGGGTCATCGCCCCCAGGCCCCTCTCGGTCTGCGCCGCAGCATGCTCCTGGGGTGGCCCCTAGGTATCACGTGGAGGACTCCGGCACGGACCGCAGTCCCAGACCGGCTAAGCGGGCTCGCTGGGAATCTTCCCCGACTTCATCACGCTGTTCGGGGTCTCACCTTGAGGACTCTCTGGAGGATGAGGCAGAGGTCGCAGCCCAGGGCTCTGACCCTGACGTTGCTCTCAATCTTGATACACCTGAAGGAGACGCCATAGTAAATGACCTTATTGCGTCAATCAACCAGGTGCTAGATCTATCTCCCCCGCCTCTACCTGTGGAGGAGTCGGCTTCACAGCAGGAGAAACACCAGTTTAGGTTTCCCAAACGTACGCGGAGTGCTTTTTTCGATCACTCTAACTTCTGAGATGCTGTCCAGAAGCACAGAGCATTTCCGGACAAGCGCTTTACTAAGCGCCTTAATGACACACGTTACCTCTTCCCCTCTGACGTAGTCAAGGGTTGGGCTCAGTGTCCCAAGGTGGATCCTCCAGTCTCCAGACTGGCGGCTAGATCCGTAGTATCAGTGGCAGATGGTTCATCGCTCAAGGATGCCACTGACAGGCAGATAGAGCTCCTGATGAAATCCATCTATGAAGCCACAGGCGCGTCTTTTGCCCCGGCCTTTGCAGCCGTGTGGGCACTCCAGGCTATCGCAGCTTGTCTGTCGGAGATTAATTCGGTCACACGTACCTCTGCTCCGCAAGTAGCGTCTTTGACTTCTCAGGCGTCGGCTTTTTCGTCCTACGCCATGAACGCCGTCCTGGACTCTGCTAGCCGTACAGCGGTAGCATCCGCCAATTCGGTGGCAGTCCGCAGGGCCATGTGGCTACGCGAATGGAAGGCAGACTCTGCTTCCAAGAAGTTCCTGACCGGTTTGCCTTTTTCTGGCGACCGATTGTTTGGCGAGCGATTGGATGAAATTATTAAGCAATCTAAGGGAAAGGACTCGTCCTTACCCCAATCCAAGCCAAAAAGACCTCAGCAACGAAAAATTCAGGCGAGGTTTCGGTCCTTTTGGCCCTCAGCCAGATCCCAATCAGCCTCGTCCAACAGGCCACAGAAGAGCCAGAGGAACTCTTCTGCATGGCGGTCTAAGTCACGTCCTCCAAAGACCGCCGGAGGCACAGTCTCCAAGGCGGCCTCATGACTTTCGGCCTCCACGAACCGCATCCTCGGTTGGTGGCAGGCTCTCCCGCTTTGGCGACGCCTGGTGGCCACATGTCCAAGACCGGTGGGTGAGAGACATTCTGTCTCACGGTTACAGGATAGAGTTCTGCTTTCGTCCTCCGACTCGTTTCTTCAGAACATCTCTGCCCCCCGAGCGAGCCGATGCACTTGCTCAGGCGGTGGACACTCTGAAGACAGAAGGAGTTGTGATCCCCGTTCCCCTTCAGGAACGTGGTCGCGGTTTTTACTCCAACCTGTTCGTGGTCCCAAAAAAGGACGGATCATTCCGTCCCGTTTTGGACCTCAAATTGCTCAACAGACATGTGAGAACCAGACGGTTTCGCATGGAATCCCTCCGCTCTGTCATCGCTTCGATGTCTCAAGGAGACTTCCTAGCATCAATCGACATCAGGGATGCTTATCTCCACGTGCCAATTGCACCAGAGCATCAACGCTTCCTGCGTTTCGCCATTGGGGACGAACACCTTCAGTTTGTGGCACTGCCTTTCGGCCTGGCGACAGCCCCACGGGTCTTCACCAAGGTCATGGCATCCGTTGTGGCAGTCCTGCACTCTCAGGGCCACTTGGTGATCCCTTACTTGGACGATCTCCTGGTCAAGGCACCCTCCCGGGTGGCATGTCAACACAGCCTGGCCGTTGCTCTGGAGACTCTCCAGAGGTTCGGGTGGATCATCAATTTCCCAAAGTCAAAATTGACTCCGGCCCAATCACTGACTTACCTCGGGATGGAGTTTCATACTCTCTCAGCGATAGTCAAGCTTCCGCTGGACAAACAGCGTTCGCTGCAAGCTGGGGTGCACTCTCTCCTTCGGACCCAGTCACACCCCTTGAGGCGCCTCATGCACTTCCTGGGGAAGATGGTGGCAGCAATGGAGGCAGTCCCCTTTGCGCAGTTTCATCTGCGTCCACTCCAATGGGACATTCTCCGCAAATGGGACAGGAAGTCGACGTCCCTCGACAGGAACGTCTCCCTTTCTCTGGCAGCCAAAACCTCTCTTCAGTGGTGGCTTCTTCCCACTTCTCTGTCGAAGGGAAAATCCTTCCTACCCCCATCCTGGGCTGTGGTCACGACGGACGCGAGCCTGTCAGGGTGGGGAGCGGTATTTCTCCACCACAGGGCTCAGGGAACCTGGACTCCGACAGAGTCCTCCCTTCAGATCAATGTTCTGGAGATAAGGGCAGTGTACCTAGCCCTAAAGGCGTTCCATCGGTGGCTGGAGGGCAGGCAGATCCGAATTCAGTCGGACAACGCCACGGCGGTCGCGTACATCAACCACCAGGGCGGCACACGCAGCCGTCAAGCCTTCCAAGAAGTTCGGCGGATTCTGCTGTGGGCGGAGGCCACAGCCTCCACCATCTCCGCAGTTCACATCCCGGGCGTAGAAAACTGGGAAGCAGACTTTCTCAGTCGCCAGGGCATGGACGCAGGGGAATGGTCTCTTCACCCGGACGTGTTTCAAGAGATCTGTTGCCGCTGGGGGAAGCCGGACGTCGACCTCATGGCGTCACGGCACAACAACAAGGTACCGACGTTCATGGCACGGTCTCAGGACCACAGAGCTCTGGCGGCGGACGCATTAGTTCAGGATTGGTCGCAGTTTCGACTGCCTTATGTATTTCCTCTGGCACTGCTGCCCAGAGTGTTACGCAAGATCAAGTCCGACTGCCGCCGCGCCATCCTCGTCGCTCCAGACTGGCCGAGGAGGTCGTGGTACCCGGATCTGTGGCACCTCACGGTGGGTCAACCGTGGGCACTTCCAGATCGACCAGACTTGCTATCTCAAGGGCCATTTTTCCATCTGAATTCTGCGGCCCTCAGCCTGACTGTGTGGCCATTGAGTCCTGGCTACTAGCGTCCTCAGGCTTATCTCAAGAGGTCATTGCCACTATGAGACAGGCCAGGAAACCAACGTCCGCCAAGATCTACCACAGGACATGGAGGATCTTCTTATCCTGGTGCTCTGAGCAGGGTTTTACCCCCTGGCCATTTGCCTTGCCCACTTTTCTTTTCATCTCAATCAGGATATCTCCTTACCTTCTTTTTGTCCTCATCCAGTTCACCAATGTGAAAAGGATTTGCACTTGTTAGATCTGGTGAGAGCACTCAGGCTCTACATTTCTCGCACGGCGCCCCTGCGTCGCTCGGATGCACTCTTTGTCGCTGGCCAGCATAAGGGGTCACAGGCTTCCAAGTCAACCCTGGCTCGGTGGATCAAGGAGCCAATTCTCGAAGCTTACCGTTCTTCTGGGCTTCCGATTCCTTCAGGGCTGAAAGCCCATTCTACCAGAGCCGTGGGTGCGTCCTGGGCATTGCGGCACAGGGCTACGGCTCAGCAGGTGTGTCAGGCGGCTACCTGGTCGAGTCTGCACACTTTCACGAAACACTATCAGGTGCATACCTATGCTTCGGCAGACGCCAGTCTAGGTAGGCGAGTCCTTCAGGCGGCGGTTGCCCACCTGTAGGAAGGGGCCGTTTCGGCTCTTTTTATCGAGGTATTATTTTACCCACCCAGGGACTGCTTTTGGACGTCCCAATTGTCTGGGTCTCCCAATGGAGCGACAAAGAAGAAGGGAATTTTGTTTACTTACCGTAAATTCCTTTTCTTCTAGCTCCTATTGGGAGACCCAGCACCCGCCCCTGTTCCCTTCGGGCTGTTGTTCTTTTGTGTACACATGTTGTTCATGTTGAATTGTTCTTTGGTTCATGGTTTCAGTTCTCCGAACATCCTTCGGATTGAGTTTACCTTAGACCAATTTATAAGTTTCCTCCTTCCTGCTTTTGCACCAAAACTGA
Organism: Anomaloglossus baeobatrachus; assembly: GCF_048569485.1. Taxonomy (NCBI): domain Eukaryota; kingdom Metazoa; phylum Chordata; class Amphibia; order Anura; family Aromobatidae; genus Anomaloglossus; species Anomaloglossus baeobatrachus. The sequence continues at coordinate 206,111,160 of NC_134362.1, forward strand.
GGAGCCCGTGATGCACGGGAGGGTGTATAGGCAGAGGGGAGGGGTTACACTTTTTAAAGTGTAATACTTGTGTGGCCTCCGGAGGCAGAAGCTATACACCCAATTGTCTGGGTCTCCCAATAGGAGCTAGAAGAAAAGGAATTTACGGTAAGTAAACAAAATTCCCTTCTTCTCTTCAGTTCTCCCTTCCATATGCACGAAGATACAGTCGGTGCATTAATACGATGCTGCAGCGAGGACACCACGGGGCGGCCTCCTGTGTGCCCCTGAGGACCGCACTGAGACAACGTCTCCACAGCTCAGTGTCCGGATGTATGAGAAATGTATTTATTACTTCGTAGGATTTAGGGTGAATATTTTAACTATTGTAACATAAAAAAGGACACGTAGAAAAGCCAATGTCAGCACGAAACACGTATCTTATACTGAGATTTATACCGTCATTACAGAGCAGGAATATGCAGGGTGGACCCCGACGTCTGGGGTCTATGATGGGTATTAATGTCAGTACAAGGAGCCGGAGACCCCATTACTAAACACAAGACCTTTCTCCTGGCCTGTATTGTTGCGGATGACAATAGACACGAGCAGAGGAATAAACCTGCTTTTATTCAGATTTCAGCTTTTACCTCCAGTAAATAAATTATTCCTAGTTCGGGAAAAACTATAACAAAATACGACGCCCGTCAGATCCAACATCGTGAAAACAAACCACATAAAAAGGGTTTTTTCTTATTAAATACAGAATTTCTATTTTGCAAAACTTTTTTCTTTTTAATAAATTGTACAAACTGTGCAGCTTAATAAGTAAATCTGTCACCGAGAGGAAGCCACAAACCGACGGCCGGTCATAAACTATGTACAGGGAAATATTACAGGTCACTAAGGCGTCTGTTAGAGGGGCCGACCCCCGGGGGCTGCAGCGTCCGATCACACCTAGAAAATAAAGCAGAGAGTCCGGAATGCTAGAAATATACAGGGCAGAGTCTAATAACCTTATAATCTACGGTAACCGGTCACCCTCCCCCATACACGCAGCAATGGAGCCTTCCGTCCATCACTGATTGACCTTCCGTCATCTTTATTAAATAAGATCAGTTCAAGCACAATACAACACGTAGCTGCTGCAGAACCTCTTTAAAGTTAATCAGTGATGGCCGAGGAGATGGAAATGACAGCAAATGCCATCTCTATTAATACATTTATGATCACAATTGTAAAATTAACAAAGGAAGTGATGTTCTGTATTTTTCTATTTATAAGACACACCCCAAAATTGGAGGGGAAAAAAAACGTAAAATAATAAATATGGGGTCCATTTTATAATCTGGTGGTGTCTTACCAGGGAGAGGGGGCAGGAGCGGGGGTCACAGGAGACAGGGGCGGTGCTGGAGTACTGCAAGTAGTATAGAGGGGGGCCCAGATACTCACTGCGGGTACTGCTGTGTGCGGGGCCGGTGGCGACGCCGCCGCTCTGCTCTGTGCGGGGCCGGTGGCGACGCCGCCGCTCTGCTCTGTGCGGGGCCGGTGGCGCCGCCGCCGCTCTGCTCTGTGCGGGGCCGGTGGCGACGCCGCCGCTCTGCTCTGTGCGGGGCCGGTGGCGACGCCGCCGCTCTGCTCTGTGCGGGGCCGGTGGCGACGCCGCCGCTCTGCTCTGTGCGGGGCCGGTGGCGACGCCGCCGCTCTGCTCTGTGCGGGGCCGGTGGCGACGCCGCCGCTCTGCTCTGTGCGGGGCCGGTGGCGACGCCGCCGCTCTGCTTTGTGCGGGGCCGGTGGCGACGTCGCCGCTCTGCTCTGTGCGGGGCCGGTGGCGACGCCGCCGCTCTGCTCTGTGCGGGGCCGGTGGCGACGCCCCCGCTCTGCTCTGTGCGGGGCCGGTGGCGACGCCCCCGCTCTGCTCTGTGCGGGGCCGGTGACGACGCCCCCGCTCTGCTCTGTGCGGGGCCGGTGACTGAGCAGTCGAGCGCTGAACAGAATGGAGCGGAGTAGTCGTGCACGGAGCGGCCCCACACAGAACAGAGAGGTGACGCCCGATGCACAGAACAGCGTCGCACAGAACAGCAGCGCCGGCAGCAGAGTGCACTGCTTGGAGCATCTCCCTGCCTCCTTTGACCCCTCTGCACAACCCCCCCCGGTGACCTACATTCGGATTTTAAGACACACCCCTCATTTTCCTCCCAAAGTTTTGGGAGGAAAAGTGCGTCTTATAATCCGAAAAATACGGTATTCATCTTCTGACAAAAACAGCAGGTACCCCATGTAAGCGATGCAGAGGAACCCTCCCTAAACAAGTGGAGACTCCTCCTGACCCCGGGGCCCCATGTAAGCGATGGAGAGGAACCCTCCCTAAACGAGTGGAGACTGCTCCTGACCCCGGGCCCCATGTAAGCGATGGAGAGGAACCCTCCCTAAACGAGTGGAGACTGCTCCTGACCCCGGGCCCCATGTAAGCGATGGAGAGGAACCTTCCCCGCACAAGTGGAGACTTCTCCTGACCCCGGGCCCCATGTAAGTGATGAAGAGGAACCTTCCCCGCACGAGAGGAGACTGCTCCTGACCCCGGGGCCCCATGTAAGTGATGGAGAGGAACCTTCCCCGCACAAGTGGAGACTTCTCCTGACCCCGGGCCCCATGTAAGTGATGAAGAGGAACCTTCCCCGCACGAGAGGAGACTGCTCCTGACCCCGGGCCCCATGTAAGTGATGGAGAGGAACCTTCCCCGCACAAGTGGAGACTTCTCCTGACCCCGGGCCCCATGTAAGTGATGAAGAGGAACCTTCCCCGCACGAGAGGAGACTGCTCCTGACCCCGGGGCCCCATGTAAGTGATGAAGAGGAACCTTCCCCGCACGAGAGGAGACTGCTCCTGACCCCGGGCCCCATGTAAGCGATGCAGAGGAACCCTCCCTAAACGAGTGGAGACTGCTCCTGACCCCGGGGCCCCATGTAAGCGATGGAGAGGAACCTTCCCTAAACGAGTGGAGACTCCTCCTGACCCCGGGGCCCCATGTAAGCGATGCAGAGGAACCCTCCCTAAACAAGTGGAGACTCCTCCTGACCCCGGGCCCCATGTAAGTGATGAAGAGGAACCTTCCCCGCACGAGAGGAGACTGCTCCTGACCCCGGGGCCCCATGTAAGTGATGAAGAGGAACCTTCCCCGCACAAGTGGAGACTTCTCCTGACCCCGGGCCCCATGTAAGTGATGAAGAGGAACCTTCCCCGCACGAGTGGAGACTGCTCCTGACCCCGGGCCCCATGTAAGCGATGGAGAGGAACCCTCCCTAAACGAGTGGAGACTGCTCCTGACCCCGGGCCCAATGTAAGCGATGGAGAGGAACCTTCCCCGCACAAGTGGAGACTTCTCCTGACCCCGGGCCCCATGTAAGTGATGAAGAGGAACCTTCCCCGCACGAGAGGAGACTGCTCCTGACCCCGGGCCCCATGTAAGTGATGAAGAGGAACCTTCCCCGCACAAGTGGAGACTTCTCCTGACCCCGGGCCCCATGTAAGTGATGAAGAGGAACCTTCCCCGCACGAGAGGAGACTTCTCCTGACCCCGGGCCCCATGTAAGTGATGAAGAGGAACCTTCCCCGCACAAGTGGAGACTCCTCCTGACCCCGGGGCCCCATGTAAGCGATGGAGAGGAACCTTCCCCGCACAAGTGGAGACTTCTCCTGACCCCGGGCCCCATGTAAGTGATGAAGAGGAACCTTCCCCGCACGAGAGGAGACTGCTCCTGACCCCGGGGCCCCATGTAAATGATGAAGAGGAACCTTCCCCGCACGAGAGGAGACTGCTCCTGACCCCTGGGCCCCATGTAAGCGATGGAGAGGAACCCTCCCTAAACAAGTGGAGACTCCTCCTGACCCCGGGGCCCCATGTAAGCGATGGAGAGGAACCTTCCCTAAACGAGTGGAGACTTCTCCTGACCCCGGGGCCCCATGTAAGCGATGGAGAGGAACCCTCCCTAAACGAGTGGAGACTGCTCCTGACCCCGGGGCCCCATGTAAGCGATGGAGAGGAACCTTCCCCGCACGAGAGGAGACTTCTCCTGACCCCGGGCCCCATGTAAGTGATGAAGAGGAACCTTCCCCGCACGAGTGGAGACTGCTCCTGACCCCGGGCCCCATGTAAGTGATGAAGAGGAACCTTCCCCGCACGAGAGGAGACTGCTCCTGACCCCGGGGCCCCATGTAAGCGATGGAGAGGAACCCTCCCCGCACGAGAGGAGACTTCTCCTGACCCCGGGCCCCATGTAAGTGATGAAGAGGAACCTTCCCCGCACGAGTGGAGACTGCTCCTGACCCCGGGCCCCATGTAAGCGATGAAGAGGAACCTTCCCCGCACAAGTGGAGACTTCTCCTGACCCCGGGCCCCATGTAAGTGATGAAGAGGAACCTTCCCCGCACAAGTGGAGACTCCTCCTGACCCCGGGGCCCCATGTAAGCGATGGAGAGGAACCTTCCCCGCACAAGTGGAGACTTCTCCTGACCCCGGGCCCCATGTAAGTGATGAAGAGGAACCTTCCCCGCACGAGAGGAGACTGCTCCTGACCCCGGGGCCCCATGTAAGTGATGAAGAGGAACCTTCCCCGCACGAGAGGAGACTGCTCCTGACCCCGGGGCCCCATGTAAGCGATGGAGAGGAACCCTCCCTAAACAAGTGGAGACTCCTCCTGACCCCGGGGCCCCATGTAAGCGATGGAGAGGAACCTTCCCTAAACGAGTGGAGACTTCTCCTGACCCCGGGGCCCCATGTAAGCGATGGAGAGGAACCCTCCCTAAACGAGTGGAGACTGCTCCTGACCCCGGGGCCCCATGTAAGCGATGGAGAGGAACCCTCCCTAAACGAGTGGAGACTGCTTCTGACCCCGGGGCCCCATGTAAGCGATGGAGAGGAACCCTCCCTAAACGAGTGGAGACTGCTCCTGACCCCGGGCCCCATGTAAGCGATGGAGAGGAACCTTCCCCGCACAAGTGGAGACTTCTCCTGACCCCGGGCCCCATGTAAGTGATGAAGAGGAACCTTCCCCGCACGAGAGGAGACTGCTCCTGACCCCGGGGCCCCATGTAAGTGATGAAGAGGAACCTTCCCCGCACGAGAGGAGACTGCTCCTGACCCCGGGGCCCCATGTAAGCGATGGAGAGGAACCTTCCCCGCACGAGTGGAGACTGCTCCTGACCCCGGGGCCCCATGTAAGTGATGAAGAGGAACCTTCCCCGCACGAGGGGAGACTGCTCCTGACCTCATCTTAGGCCTCTGCTGCGTACACTGGCTGAATATGTTTTTTCATGCAAATTAAAAGCTATCAGCATACATGGAGTAGAAGGAAAGGGTTAACCCGCGCTGCTGTGTGCAATGAGGAGATAACGCGGGGAAATATCCATGATTTTTTTTTATTCAACGCGTTTCAGAGTCAATATAACTCCCTCAGGAATCAAAATCGTACATCTGAATCCTGGTTTTGGAGATTTAAACTAAAGCCTCAGGTCAGCATCGAGCACAGCATTAATGTGAACTCAGCCTCAGATAGATAGATGGACCCTCCCCTCCCCGTGGATAAGAGGTAGACCCGACCCCCTCCCCATAGATAAGAGGTGGACCCCCCTCCCCCTCCCCCACGGATAAGAGGTGGACCCTCCCACCCGCTGGGTCTCTGGGAGCCGGCGGCCCACATGGATCTGTTACATGTAGTACAATAGAGACACTTACTGGATGTTAGGAGGAAATTCAGACAATGGTGGAGGGACTTAGTGAAATGTGGCTTGGATTCTGGGGAGAGAAGCAGTAATGAGTGAGGGGTTAGGCTGTCGGAGACATTCATCCACTGTTAGGGCCAGAAGTGAGTGTTATATACAGGTGAGGGGACAGAAGAGGTGGCGGAGGTCGACTACTCCCTGTACAGCCGGATGATTAATATTACACCGATGCAGCAGAGGTGGTGTTGTTCTTACACAATGGCCCCCACAGTGATATCAGTGTCAGCCCGCCATCACACGATAATTTGGGGTATTCCCAGCATTGCTACCAGGGCACCAGACTGACATTTTTTCCCTTTGCTTCCATAGATATCAGACTTATTGCCCCGGCACGTAGTTTGGAGGCCCCCGCCACCTCTCCAGGACAGTGACTGAGTGACGTTATATAGATGACTGAAGGCAGTGTTCCCCAAGCTATGGCTCCTCGGCTTGTTGGCATGCTGGGAGTAGTAGTGCTACAGATTGGGGAACATTGCTGTAAGACGTAGTGAAGTTATCGGCGTCCTTACTGCTGAGATGTATTGTCGATTGATGAATCTGGACTTTTCCATGACCGCGGAGGCGACACTGCTGCTGTTCCTTCTTTCGGGGAAGGTGTACTGCGCCGAGGCGTCACACGGAGAGCCGGCATCTTCAGACAGATTGTCCTGAGGGATACTGGAGACGCAGCCGCTGTCGGAGCCGCTGGAGCCGGCACCAGACATACAGTGCGAGGACTCGGAGCTCTCTGTGGCTGCAAGTGAAAGAGCAGAGGGTTAGTATCCGCCGAGCAGCGAGGATACCGGAGGGGAGCGGGTAAGGCACGCACTCATGGAGGGCTGACTGCAGCTCGTCTCGTTCTCCAGCTCGTCTTCCTCCAGGCAGCTGCTGGTCTCATACGGTCTATTGGGGGACAGTACTCCGGCCAGAAGGGTTTGGTTCACATACATGTGCAAATTAAGGGGTCCCAGCAGCGAAGCAGAAGACGGTCCGCAGGCTGAAGGGACGGCGTTACTGGTTATGGGAGCCTGAGTCCTCTTGTATGGATCTGAATGGTCAAACACGGACACCGCAATGGAGGCCCGGGTCCTCGCCCCTGCACGTAACACAAAGCATTAGCCGTATCAATCTGCAGCATTCAGTCTGATCATTACTGGAGGCAGGGTTATAGGTAATGACGTACCTCGCCCCTTCATGATGTAATCGATGGCGCGGTTATTTATTGCTGCCTCACTTGGTTTGATATCCAGAAATGGCTTATTACCGACACCCATCGAAACCATCTCCTGCATGCGGATCTCTGAAACAAAACGAGAGGAAAAAAAGCCGTAAAACACGTCTATCCCTATAAGATACCGATGAGGACCACCGATCTACTGAGGGCCTACAAGATACTGATGAGGACCATCAATCTACTGAGAACCTACAAGATACTGATGAGGACCATTGCTCTCCTAAGGGCCTACAAGATACCGATGAGGACCACCGATCTACTGAGAGCCTACAAGATACTGATGAGGACCATTGATCTACTAAAGGCCTACAAGATACCGATGAGGACCACTGATCTACTGAGGGCCTACAAGATACTGATGAGGACCATCGATCTACTGAGAGCCTACAAGATACTGATGAGGACCACCGATCTACTGAGAGCCTACAAGATACTGATGAGGACCATCAATCTACTGAGGGCCTACAAGATACTGATGAGGACCATTGATCTACTAAGGGCCTACAAGATATCGATCAGGACCATCGATCTCTACTGAGAGCCTACAAGATACTGATGAGGACCATCAATCTACTGAGAGCCTACAAGATACTGATTAGGACCATCGATCTACTGAGAGCCTACAAGATAGTAGATCGATGGTCCTCATCAGTGAGAGCCTACAAGATACTGATGAGGACCATCGATCTACTGAGAGCCTACAAGATACGGATGAGGACCATCGATCTACTGAGAGCCTACAAGATACCGATGAGGACCATCGATCTAGTGAGAGCCTACAAGATACCGATGAGGACCATCGATCTACTGAGGGCCTACAAGATACTGATGAGGACCATTGATCTACTAAGGGCCTACAAGATACTGATGAGGACCATTGATCTACTAAGGGCTACAAGATACCGATGAGGACCATTGATCTACTAAGGGCCTACAAGATACTGATGAGGACCATCGATCTACTGAGAGCCTACAAGATACCGATGAGGACCATCGATCTACTGAGGGCCTACAAGATACTGATGAGGACCATTGATCTACTAAGGGCCTATAAAATATCGACGAGGACCATTGATCTGCTGAGGGCCTACAAGATAATGACGATGACCACCGATCTCCTGAAGCCCAGAAACGGCTATGTCTGTCCCTACAAGATACCGATAGGGACCACCGATCTCCTGAGGGCCCAGAGACGGCTACGTCTATCCTTACAAAATTATGACGATGACCACCGATCTACTGTGGCCCAAAGATAGCTATGTCTGTCCCTACAAAATACCGACGAGGACCATCATCTCCTGAGGGCCTACAAGATACTGATGAGGACCGCCAATCTCCTGAGGCCCAGGGACGGCTACGTCTGTCCCTACCAGATACCGACAAGCAGCACTGATCTACTGAGGGCCCAGAAACGGCTATATCTGTCCCTAAAAAATACCGACAAGGACCACCATTCTCCTGAGGGCCCAGAGGAAGTGTGAGCCAAAACGAGACCACCCCTCTCCTCACCCCAATCTAAAAACGGGGACCTTACCTTTATTCCTATTCGCTTGCTGCCACAGGATTTTGGCGATGTCGGCCGTCCACGCTTGCTTGATCTCGGCAGTGCTGGCTTGGAGAATGTGAGTGTCGTTAGATTTCCGCCTCCTGAACCAAATTTCAAAGCGCAAGCCACTATCTCCAGAGTTTTCCGTCAAACCAATGTCTGCTGTCTGCGAACCGGAGAAAGGGTGGGACGGTCAGACCCAAATACAGGGAAATACCCCAGCCCCCAACCCATTACAGCGGCGCGGCGGGTCCAGTCATTGGGCACAGGGTTGTCTTACTTTAAAGGAACGTTTGTAGATGTAGACATCTAATCCGCCCTCGATACGCTTGGGTTTGCTGAACAGGATCAGATCCTCGAAGAGGAAGACATGTCTCTGACACTTCTTCCGGCCCAGCCACACCGTGAACTCGTCCTGTCTCACCAGCTGTCCTTGCTCCTTTAAGTTCACCTGAAATATGGAAGATGTGAGACCTCGTTACCTTCTCACCAGACCGATCATCAGCGAACAAAGACTTTACTAACTCACGTCACAGTCCCGTATGGCGTCCATGGCCAGAAGATCATTCCCGTGACGCAACTGGAACTTGACCATCTCCTCGGCTGCCCGCAGGTACATCAGCTCCTGCTCCTGCGCCTCCCCGCACTCCTTGATCAGGTCCTTCAGGAGGAGGGCGTACTTACTCATCCTCTGGATGGGCTTCAGCAGGTACGATGCCAGATCCATCTTGGCCCCCAGCTGCCGCTGCTTGTTCTGGCACAAAGCGACAAAACCCTTCATGAAACAAGGCTTCTACGTATACGAGCAACATTATCTACAGATTTACCAAAACCTTATTACCTTAAAAAATATGTTCCCATGGCTAGCGAGCAGCAGGTCCGAGCGCGGCTTATTCTTGCTGTACAAAGCGTACATCCCAAACTGGTCTTTCTGGAGGGAACAAAACGATGGAAACATCAGGAATTACAGTATTTTTCATTTTATAAGACGCACCCGATTATAAGACGCACCCCAAATTTAGAGGAAAATAGGAAAAAATTATTTTCAATGTTAAAATGAGGGTCCATCTTTATCCTAGTGCGTCTTAATCCTAATGCTTACCAGGGGGTGCGGCTCAGGAAGGTCACAGGAGGCAAGGTCGGCGAGGTATTGTGGCTCAGGACAATCTGTGATACTGTGGGCTCGGTGGTGATACTGCCGGCTCGGTGGTGTCGCAGCGGTGGCAGGCTGCGGGGGTGTCACTGCAATGGAAGAAGGGTCAGAGGGCTGGGTGTCTCGGTGGCGGGTTCCATTGATCCGACTGCGAGCTCAGTTGAATCGCCTGTGGTTGACAAGATGAACTTCAAGAAAATGGAGGCGGCGCGTGCGCAGATAGGACTCCGCTGCCATTTTCTTGAAGATCATCACGTCAACCGCAGGCGATTCAAAGATGAATGCATTCAGATCAATGCATCCGCTGCCGAGACACCCTGTCCGGTGACCCTCCTGAGCCGCTCCACTGCTCCTCCATGCCCTCAGTATCGCCGACCCTGCTCCACCCTGCCTCCACTCCTGCGATGCTCCACTGCTCCTCCGTGCCCTCAGTATCACCGACCTGCCTCCACTCCTGTGATGCTCCACTGCTCCTCTGTGCCCTCAGTATCACCGACCCTGACCCGGCTCCACCCTGCCTCCACTCCTATGATGCTCCACTGCTTCTCCAAGCCCTCAGTATCATCAACCCTGACCCGGCTCCACCCTGCCTCCACTCCTGCGATGCTCCACTGCTCCTCTGTGCCCTCAGTATCGCCGACCCTGCTCCACCCTGCCTCCACTCCTGCGATGCTCCACTGCTCCTCCGTGCCCTCAGTATCACCGACCTGCCTCCACTCCTGCGATGCTCCACTGCTCCTCCGTGCCCTCAGTATCACCGACCCTGACCCGGCTCCACCCTGCCTCCACTCCTATGATGCTCCACTGCTTCTCCAAGCCCTCAGTATCATCAACCCTGACCCGGCTCCACCCTGCCTCCACTCCTGTGATACTCCACTGCTCCTCCGTGCCCTCAGTATCACCGACCTGCCTCCACTCCTGTGATGCTCCACTGCTCCTCCGTGCCCTCAGTATCACCGACCTGCCTCCACTCCTGTGATGCTCCACTGCTCCTCTGTGCCCTCAGTATCACCGACCCTGACCCGGCTCCACCCTGCCTCCACTCCTATGATGCTCCACTGCTTCTCCAAGCCCTCAGTATCATCGAACTTGACCCTGCTCCACCCTGCCTCCACTCCTGTGATGCTCCACTACTTCTCCAAGCCCTCAGTATCATCAACCCTGACCCGGCTCCACCCTGCCTCCACTCCTGTGATGCTCCACTGCTCCTCCGAGCCCTCAGTATCACCGACCCTGACCCTGCTCCACCCTGCCTCCACTCCTGTGATGCTTCACTACTCCTCCGTGCCCTCAGTATCACCGAACTTGACCCTGCTCCACCCTGCCTCCACTCCTGTGATGCTCCACCGAGCCCTCAGTATCACCGACCCTGACCCGGCTCCACCCTGCCTCCACTCCTATGATGCTCCACTGCTTCTCCAAGCCCTCAGTATCATCAACCCTGACCCGGCTCCACCCTGCCTCCACTCCTGTGATACTCCACTGCTCCTCCGTGCCCTCAGTATCACCGACCTGCCTCCACTCCTGTGATGCTCCACTGCTCCTCTGTGCCCTCAGTATCACCGACCCTGACCCGGCTCCACCCTGCCTCCACTCCTATGATGCTCCACTGCTTCTCCAAGCCCTCAGTATCATCGAACTTGACCCTGCTCCACCCTGCCTCCACTCCTGTGATGCTCCACTACTTCTCCAAGCCCTCAGTATCATCAACCCTGACCCGGCTCCACCCTGCCTCCACTCCTGTGATGCTCCACTGCTCCTCCGAGCCCTCAGTATCACCGACCCTGACCCTGCTCCACCCTGCCTCCACTCCTGTGATGCTTCACTACTCCTCCGTGCCCTCAGTATCACCGAACTTGACCCTGCTCCACCCTGCCTCCACTCCTGTGATGCTTCACTACTCCTCCGTGCCCTCAGTATCACCGAACTTGACCCTGCTCCACCCTGCCTCCACTCCTGTGATGCTCCACCGAGCCCTCAGTATCACCGACCCTGACCCGGCTCCACCCTGCCTCCACTCCTGTGATGCGCCACTGCTCCTCCGAGCCCTCAGTATCACCAACCCTGACCCTGCCTCCACTCCTGTGATGCTACACTGAGCCCACAGTATCACCGACCCTGCTCCACCCTGCCTCCACTCCTGTGATGCCCCATTGCTCCTCCGTGCCCTCAGGATTGCCAACCCTGACCCCGCTCCACCCTGCCTCCGCTCCTGTGATGATCCACTGCTCCTCCGTGCCCTCAGTATCACTGGCCCTGCCACCACTCCTGTGATGCTCCACTGCTCCTCCCAAGCCCTCAGTATCGCCGCCACTGCCCCGGTAAGCCATATCTGGATTGTAAGACGCACCCCCCATTTTACCCCCAGTTTTGGGGGGAAAAAAGGGCGTCATATAATCAGTAAATTACGGTACATCATGAAGATCCATCCTACTAGATAGGTCAGATCCTCGTTGCTCCCACTATATGTGGCCAATGTCCAGGACCGGTGGCCGGGCACAGGCAGTGGACACAGGAGGGCGATATCACCGATCCCCGGGGATCACTTACATGCCGCAGGAAGCAGTGGCTGACTCTCAGAGGATGATTGCAGCAGCTCTCCAGCTCCTTCAGGAAATACTGGCTGTGGAAATCCCTCAGCTTCTCCAGGTTTCCAAAGATGATGCCTCTCTTCCCCCGGAGATCCTGCGGCAGGTCAATGCGATCCATCTCGGGAAAGTAGTTCTCACTGATGTACCACAGGGATCGGACATATTCTCGCTCCGTGGTGACCATCTCATCGATGATGTGCCGAAGTTTACTACAGAGGAAGATAAAGAGCTGAAATTCACGTATAAGGCGTACCCCAGGCAAAATGCAGCTAGGTGAAGGCGTAGCCCACGCCTAAGACAGTAGGAGATCACGTTGTGATCAGTAATGATCCAACTGCCAGGATCTCCGGCAATCACCAGTACCATGTCTCCGTTATCTACAATACTACAAACCCCAACCCAAGGCTGCCTAGGCTATAGGAAAAGATGTCCTCTCACCTGCTGCGGCATCTTCCGTCTGCCGAGGAGACACTACTCCTCCTATCGTTCAGCATCCGCTCGGCTGACCAGTCCGTGGAGAGCGGTAGTCGGGGGCTGCAGGATCGCTCCACCAGCTCGGTGCTGCTCACTTCCAGGCCTTTGATGAAGACCCCAGTATTTCCTCTCCTTGCGGGCTCGCTGAGTCTCCGCTGACATCCATGGCTGCTGCCTACATCAGTCCCAGGAAGGTCAAAACTCTGAGCCTTTCTTAGCAGCCGTCTTCCCATGGGGCGGGATGGGGTTGGGGTGGAGGACCCTGAAGGCACCTGGTGAATCAGGTCGAGATGCAGGTCCTCGCCAGGAGAACTCTGAAGGGACAGTTTACGCGCTCTGTACGCGGACGACGACGCGGTAGAACTTGCGCTGGAGCCAGGCGGACTGACTCTGAAGGGCGTTAGATCCATTTCGGGTCGCGGACACAGAACTCTCCCAAGTCTCCTCTCTCTGACACAGATGGGGGAATTAAGAGGCTTACTTTGTATGTGAGACACACTGATGTTCTTATCTGAATGTCCGTCCTCTGAAGTTCTTGATTTTGGGGAGTTTTGATCTCCGGACATCAAACTTTTCGCCCTCAAAGCTGCCTCAAACTTCTTCTCAAAAACTTGCCTGGCCTCCTGACACTTGGACCAGGCAAACCTCCAATGCTTCACCCCCTTCTCGCTCTTCAGCTCGTAGACGAGCTCCCTCATCTCCTCGAACTTCTTCTCTCCGATCACCGGATGCTGCGCCTGGTATTTCTCCAGACTCCCGAGGGCCCCGAGGCAAAGCTCGGGGGAGTTACAGTCGTCCAGGCTGATGGCAGCAAGATGTCGCATCCCTTCCAGGGCCCATTCATAAGCCTGAAGGAACAAAGACGGAAAGTCAAGAAAAACGAATGGAACTATACAAACCTCTAAGAAAAAGTCACAAAACATACGGACTGGAAGGAAGGAGAGTGGACGATCACATCAACCATTTCTACCACTGGGACCTTCACCGATCCCCAGAATGAGAGAGGTCTGGGTTATTCCCCGGAAGGATGGGGCACAACTGATATAAACCCTCTAATGCCCTGGGGCACGGTACATTGTATAGTCACTTTAGGAAAACACCAAGTCCTTGACCAGTGGCCAGAAAGACGCCAGACCCGTCCGATGATGGAGGAAACAAGCCGCTACTCAGAAAGACGCCAGACCCGTCCGAGGACGGAGGAAACAAGCCAGACCTATCCGAGGACGGAGGAAACAAGCCAGACCTATCCAAGGACGGAGGAATCAAGCCGCTACTCCGAAAGACTCCAGACCCGTCCGAGGATGGAGGAAACAAGCCAGACCTATCCGAGGACGGATGAAACACGCCACTAGTCAGAAAGACGCCAGACCCATCAGAGGACGGAGGAAGCAAGCCGCTACTCCGAAAGACTCCAGACCCGTCTGAGGATGGAGGAAACAAGCCGCTACTCAGAAAGATGACAGACCCATCCGAGGATAGAAGAAACAAGCCGCTACTCAGGAAGATGCCAGATCCATCCGAGGATGGAAGAAACAAGCAGCTACTCAGGAAGACGCCAGACCTGTCCGAGGACGGAGGAAACAAGCCGCTACTCAGAAAGACGCCAGACCCATCCAACGATGGAGGAAACAAGCCGCTACTCAGGAAGACGCCAGACCCATCTGAGGATGGAGGAAACAAGCCGCTACTCTGAAAGACGCCAAACCTGTCCGACGACGGAGGAAACAAGCCGCTACTCAGGAAGACGCCAGACCTATCCGAGGACGGAGGAAACACGCCACTAGTCAGAAAGACGCCAGACCCATCAGAGGACGGAGGAAACAAGCCACTACTCAGGAAGACGCCAGACCTATCCGAGGACGGAGGAAACACGCCACTAGTCAGAAAGACGCTAGACCCATCAGAGGACGGAGGAAACAAGCCGCTACTCAGGAAGACGCCAGACCTATCCGAGGACGGAGGAAACACGCCACTAGTCAGAAAGACGCCAGATACATCAGAGGACGGAGGAAACACGCCACTACTCAGGAAGACGCCAGACCCGTCCGATGATGGAGGAAACAAGCAAGACCTATCCGAGGACGGAGGAAACACGCCACTACTCAGAAAAGACTCCAGACCCGTCCGAGGATGGAGGAAACAAGCCGCTGCTTATCCTCAGCTCGGAGCGGCTCCTTTTCATGACTCTCATCATCTCACTGTATTCGATGGGGGGCAATTCCCCGGAGCAGCCGCCGGCATCGCATCACCCCGACAAGAGCCCAGAGCCGCTATTGTGCCAATTAAAGGACGGGACATTTACATGCAAATATCCAGAGCTTTCATCTTCACTAATTCCTAATCTGCTCAAGGAGCGGCAGCTCCACCTCTGAACCCCCTGCGGGGTGTATATTCCTGTATACAGACCTCGTATGTAGGGGCACAAGCGTCCTACAGAACATCAGGAGACGTGACCTACAACTGTGACCGGTGTCTGAAGCCACCAGGTCAGTGCCTATTCTCTTCTTTGAAACATCGCGGTGCCAATGTGGGGGCGCCACCTACTAAGCATTCATAAAGCCGCCTCCGTGAGAACAAAAGGGGTTCTCATCCTGTGGGAAACCGGACCCCCGACTCCAGCCGAGCCTCACAAATAGTCCTATTCCATGCAGGAATGTGGTCACCTGACAGCGGCTCCTGAAAAGTCATGGCGGGTGAAGCTGTGCCAGGATGACGGCGGCGGCACCCGGGACAATAGAGGAGCCACTATGCTCCGCACACAAAAGATTTACTGCTTGTCCTGAAATGCCCAGTCTGCACAGCGCGAAGCCGAGAGCAGAGCCACGGGTAGCGTCAGCCCTCTACATCCACAAGTGACCGTCTGTACATTACGCTGCGCGGTCCTGCCGTGCCAGTCACCAGCATTCATCTATACCTCACTGAGCCGCTGCAGTCTTAAAGGGCCAGGCCAAACCGCAGATGGTTTTCACGGAAAACAATTCTTAGTTAAGTGTCTGAAGATTGTAAGTAATTCCAGGAGAGAGAAAAATTTACAGATCACTGGGGACCCACCGCCCCAATCCCAAGAACGGGGGTTTGCAGTGTCCCATCTGAGGTCAGAAACGTGCACCCTCGCTCCATGCAAGGTCTATGGCCACCTACAGCCATCGCTCGGCTATTTATGCACGTCCCAGATACAATGACTGGAGCGGAGGATTGCGTTGTCGACCACTGTTCCAGTTGGATGGAGCTTTCCACCGTACACATAGACCACCCAAAGGGCCCCCGTCTGGTATTGGAAAGCAATGGACACATTCAATGTATAAGTTTGTCGACTTTCCTAGAAAAGAAAAATGCAATGGGTCCTAAAGGATCATGCGTACAATGCAGGAGACGAGGCGCACGGTCATGGAGCGGACAGATCCTTCCTAGCATGCCCTTAATCTGGGGAGCAGTCAAAGATTTTGGTAAAAAAAAAAAAAATAAAATGTTGGCTGGAAATATCTTTATAATAATCCCGAGCGTCGTGCAACCCGAGCGTCGTGCAACCCGAGCGTCGTGCAACCCGAGCGTCGTGCAACCCGAGCGTCGGTGTCTGGCATCCCGAGCGTCGGTGTCGGGCATCCCGAGCGTCGGTGTCGGGCATCCCGAGCGTCGGTGTCGGGCATCCCGAGCGTCGGTGTCGGGCATCCCGAGCGTCGGGCATCCCGAGCGTCGGTGTCGGGCATCCCGAGCGTCGGTGTCGGGCATCCCGAGCGTCGGTGTCGGGCATCCCGAGCGTCGGTGTCGGGCATCCCGAGCGTCGGTGTCGGGCATCCCGAGCGTCGGTGTCGGGCATCCCGAGCGTCGGTGTCGGGCATCCCGAGCGTCGGTGTCGGGCATCCCGAGCGTCGTGCAACCCGAGTGTCGGTGTCGGGCATCCCGAGCGTCGGTGTCGGGCATCCCGAGCGTCGTGCAACCCGAGCGTCGGTGTCGGGCATCCCGAGCGTCGGTGTCGGGCATCCCGAGCGTCGGTGTCGGGCATCCCGAGCGTCGGTGTCGGGCATCCCGAGCGTCGGTGTCGGGCATCCCGAGCGTCGGTGTCGGGCATCCCGAGCGTCGGTGTCGGGCATCCCGAGCGTCGTGCATCCAGAGCAGCCATCACCTTTTGTGTATAAAGCTCCATACAGAAACCACGGTCTGTCCTTAGAATCCCATGCTGAGACGCTACAATCCTCTTGATCCCCACAAGACCGAAAAAGTGCACAACTGCAGAGTTCGGGCATCTCCGCAGAGCACGTCACCTCATTAGTGGGATCCGCAGCTCGGGGTCTCGCACAAAGGTGCAGAATTTCAGGACCACTCTGTTTACTTGGTCAAATGCAGAAGAAACTCCGATGTGTCTGTGCGCCCCCCTCCCCCACACACCAGTCACCCCTGCTGGCCGGACAGATGTATGGTCACCCCCCTGTGTGTCAGCAGAGACCCTCTTTTATATAGGCACGTCTAGGGTCTGGCAGCAGCTGCGATCTCCAGGGTCGGCCCCGGCCATTGATGCGCTGCCGTCACTTCAATAGAAACACAGTGTCACCCAAGACAAAGGCGGGGAGTCAGGAGGGCAGATCCAGGGGGACGCGTCCTGGGCAGCTGCTAATGGGGGCTGGCGCTGTACCAGACAGGTGTATGGGGACAAGGGTGAGGGGTCACTGCACCCACCTGTCACCCTAATGCAGCTGTTGGGGCAGTAGTAGTGAGCCAGAGTTTGGCGTAATCCAGGTGTGAGAGGGTTAACGTGCGCCCCCACGTGGGCCGGACCCCGGATCTGTGTCACTCTTTGTGTTCCAGCTCAGTAAGCGATGAGACGAGGAATCAGGCGCGGCTGGAATTTTAATTCAGCTGAAAGGAATTGGGTAACAGAGGTCCAGAAAGGGACAGCGGCTTCTCCCCCGAAATCGGGAGGTGGCGCAGGATGTAAAGTGTGCGGGGTCTGGAAATTAGACTCATTTGCGCTCCCAGCAGACGCCTTTCACAGGTAATTAGGATGTCACCAATACGAGAAGAAACGGGTCTTTCAGGTTCCCCCACATAAAGGGCTTTTCTCTGGGAGTCTCATAATTGATGCCAAGTGTCATCAAAGCCCCGGATCATTTTCCTGTTAAACGGTGATTACAGCGGTATCTGGGGGATCGGATCAGTACAAGGCACAGCGGTATCTGGAGGATCGGATGAGTGCGGG
The DNA here is from genome assembly GCF_048569485.1 of Anomaloglossus baeobatrachus. NCBI lineage: Eukaryota > Metazoa > Chordata > Amphibia > Anura > Aromobatidae > Anomaloglossus > Anomaloglossus baeobatrachus. The sequence continues at coordinate 206,129,091 of NC_134362.1, forward strand.
GCACAGCGGTATCTGGAGGATCGGATCAGTGCAGGACACAGCGGTATCTGGAGGATCGGATCAGTGCAGGACACAGCGGTATCTGGAGGATCGGATCAGTACAAGGCACAGCGGTATCTGGGGGATCGGATGAGTGCGGGGCACAGCGGTATCTGGGGGATCGGATCAGTACAAGGCACAGCGGTATCTGGGGGATCGGATGAGTGCGGGGCACAGCGGTATCTGGAGGATCGGATCAGTGCAGGACACAGCGGTATCTGGAGGATCGGATCAGTGCAGGACACAGCGGTATCTGGGGGATCGGATCAGTACAAGGCACAGCGGTATCTGGGGGATCGGATGAGTGCGGGGCACAGCGGCATCTGGGGGATCGGATGAGTGTGGGGCACAGCGGCATCTGGGGGATCGGATGAGTGCAGGGCACAGCGGCATCTGGGGGATGGGATGAGTGCAGGGCACAGCGGCATCTGGGGGATGGGATGAGTGCGGGGCACAGCGGCATCTGGGGGATGGGATGAGTGCAGGGCACAGCGGCATCTGGGGGATGGGATGAGTGCGGGGCACAGCGGTATCTGGGGGATGGGATCAGTGCGGGGCACAGCGGCATCTGGGGGATCGGATGAGTGCGGGGCACAGCGGCGTCTGGAGGATCGGATGAGTGCGGGGCACAGCGGTATCTGGGGGATCGGATCAGTACAAGGCACAGCGGCATCTGGGGGATCGGATCAGTGCGGGGCACAGCGGCGTCTGGAGGATCGGATGAGTGCGGGGCACAGCGGTATCTGGGGGATCGGATCAGTACAAGGCACAGCGGCATCTGGGGGATCGGATCAGTGCGGGGCACAGCGGCATCTGGAGGATCGGATGAGTGCGGGGCACAGCGGCATCTGGAGGATCGGATGAGTGCGGGGCACAGCGGCATCTGGGGGATCGAAGGAGTGCGGGGACAGCGGCAATTTTATTCTGCAGCACGAAGGGGACACTTATTCCTCTATGTGATGCCGGGGTACAATGTGAGCCCGACCCCATCATAACATCACTATACAGAGGGGCACAATCCGGCCTCCACTATACAGGGGGGCACAATCCGGCCTCCACTATACAGAGGGGCACAATCCGGCCTCCACTATACAGAGGGGCACAATCCGGCCTCCACTATACAGAGGGGCACAATCCGGCCTCCACTATACAGAGGGGCACAATCCGGCCTCCACTATACAGAGGGGCACAATCCGGCCTCCACTATACAGAGGGGCACAATCCGGCCTCCACTATACAGAGGGGCACAATCCGGCCTCCACTTTAGTTACACAGCCCCATCGCACCGCTTTGTGCAAAATCCAAGTACATGAAGGAATAATCTGAGGTGTTTCTTGCAGATATGATTTGCGCTGATTGTGGGGCTCTTATTTTCCTGCAAAGTAACAGAAGATCACAGCTTATATCCAGTGCTGAGGCCGGAAACCTTCACCCGGGGGGGGGGGGTGGGTTGGGGCTGGGACACACGAGCCTGGTGCCTACCGGACCGCCGATCACTGTACACGAATTGCAGATCACGATTCCCGCTCTGCTGCCCGGACCCTGCTGGACGCAGCTACAGATGACAAACCCCTCACAGCTGCAGCACCGCCGGGAGAGTGACTGACAGATCAATGGTCCTTAATAAGCCGTAACCATGCGGGGGCCATCACCCATCACACCCCCGTCTGCCCAGTGATGGGAGCAGCCGTCAGCTCTGGATGCTGGAGATTTATACTGACAGGTAGACGGCTCCTCATTAACCCCGGAGCCAATTACTAGCGATGGGGAATAAACGTGAGCACCAGGACAGCGGCCGATGCCCACACACATGGAAACCGGGCAGAGAATGTGACGAGACCAAAACATCAGCTGCAGAGGTCCTCAACCCACCCACGTGGAATCATACCACCGGGATATAGGACCGCTAACCACAAAAAAATCATACACAAGTAACAATGTGTACAATGTGCGCGCAACAATGTGTATAATGTGTATAATGTGCGTGCAACAATGTGTATAATGTGTATAATGTGCGTGCAACAATGTGTATAATGTGTATAATGTGCGTGCAACAATGTGTATAATGTGTATAATGTGCGTGCAACAATGTGTATAATGTGTATAATGTGCGTGCAACAATGTGTATAATGTGTATAATGTGCGTGCAACAATGTGTATAATGTGTATAATGTGCGTGCAACAATGTGTATAATGTGTATAATGTGCGTGCAACAATGTGTGTGAAGGGTAACCATAATTATCAGATGATATCTGCAGTGTATGTCGCCTTAGTGCCGAGCCAGTGTCATCCCCTTTCCAGTTGTCCCCTCTCTTGTCATCCCATCTCGTCGTCCCCTCTCCTCATTGTCCCCTCTCCCCTTTCCAGTGGTCCCCTTTCTCCTCATCCCCTCTCCCCTTTTCCCGTCGTTCCTTTCCTCATCGTCCCCTCTTCCGTCATCCCCTTTCCCATTGTCCCCTCGTCCCCTCTTCCCCTCTTCCCCCCTCGTCCCCTCTTCCCCCCCTCGTCCCCTCTTCCCCCCTCGTCCCCTCTTCCCCCCTCGTCCCCTCTTCCCCTCTCGTCCCCTCTTCCCCCCTCGTCCCCTCTTCCCCCCCTCGTCCCCTCTTCCCCCCCTCGTCCCCTCTTCCCCCCCTCGTCCCCTCTTCCCCCCTCGTCCCCTCTTCCCCTCTCGTCCCCTCTTCCCCCCTCGTCCCCTCTTCCCCCCTCGTCCCCTCTCTGTCATGTGTCTGTGAAAATCGAGAGAACAAATAAAGGTGTCCTGCGCCTGCTGTGCCCCGGGGTGGGGGTGGGGGGGGACGTTATTTACCCACCAGGACCACGGAGGTGAATGTGAGTGTCACAGACTGGTGCACGCTGCGCCCCGCAGAGCATCTCACCTGGGCAGTGTTGCGGGGAATGATTTCTGTGTATTGTCACGTCGTTTCTTTCCATCGGTCGCTGCAGATAATGATTAACCCTCGGTCTTTTTCGGCACAAGCCGCGCTCGCTCCGGACCCCCCTTTTCTACAGGAGACCCCACACTGGTGTTCTCATTAATCCCGCACAGCTGCCAGAACCGGGAACAGACGACTTTACACCGCGCCGGTGTGCAGACCCCACACACTAACACTGAATCCTAATCTGTTGCCCGGAGGCCGGCACATGTACACGGTGCAACACAAGCCCAGCCGTACCCGAGACCCCCGACCATCAACATCACCGCCAAAAACCCCCCACAATACCCCGACAGGACCAGGACGCCCACCAGAACCGCCAGCCCATTGTCCCTCAGCTGACCTCCATACTGAAGACGGGGAGACCCCGCACCTGCCGCAACCCCATGTAGGATGGAGTCACCGATAACACGGACCCTCTTACCTGCACGTCGGCGGACCCCATCTGTCTGCTCTCAGCTGAACTCGCAGCCTCTTCTCATGATCTGCAGAAGTGAGAGCCGGCGCCCGCCTGCACCAACCGAGCCCAGCTATTCACAGGCAAATGTGAGGCAGATGGGCAGCCCCCAAACCAGAGAAAGAGGGGGATGGGCCCAGACCGAAGTGTGCGGAGGGGGGAACGTGAGGAGCAGAAGACCCCCTGCCCCATCCCACCAAGTGCCAAGGAAGACGCCAGTCTACGAGGACGACCAAAGCCAAGGACTATACAACACAAGAGCCGGATTATACAGTACAGGAGCCGGATTATACAGTACAGGAGCCGGATTATATACTATAGGAGCCGGATTATATACTATAGGAGCCGCACAGAGCCGGATTATATAACACAGGATCTGGATTATACAGTACAGTAGCCGGATTATACAGTACAGTAGCCGGATTATACAGTACAGTAGTCGGATTATATAGTACAGGAGCCAGATTATACAATACAGGAGCCGGATTATACCGTACAGGAGCCGGATTATACAGTACAGGAGCTGGATTATATAGTACAGGAGCCAGAATATATAGTACAGAAGCCGAATTATATAGTACTGGAGCTGAATTATATACTATAGGAGCCTCACAGAGCTGGATTATATAATACAGGAACGGGATTATATAGTACAGGAGCTGGATTATAAACTACAGGAGCCGCGAAGAGCAGGATTATATAGTACAGGAGCCATACAGAGCCAGATTATATAGGACAGGAGCCGCACAGAGCAGGATTATATAGAACAGGAGCCGCAAAGAGCCGGATTATATAGGACAGGAGCCTTACAGAGCTGAATTATATAGTTCAGGAGCATCGGATTATATAGTACACAAGACGCACAGAGCTGGATTATATAGTACAGGAACTGCACAAAGCCAGACTATATAGGACAGGAGCCATACAGAGCCAGATTATACAGGACAGGAGCCATACAGAGCTGGATTATATAGTTCAGTAGCCGGATTATATAGTACAGGAGCCGGATTATATAGTACAGGAGCCGCTTAGAGCTGGATTATATATAGTACAGGAGCCACACAGAGCTGGATTATATAGGACATGAGCCACACAAAGCCAGATTATATAACACAGGAGACGGATTATATAGTACAGGAGCCGCACAGCTGGATTATATACTACATGAGCTGCACAGCTGGATTTTACCGTATAAGAGCCGCAGAGACCTGGATTATATAGCAGAAGAGCTGCACAGAGCCAGATTATATAGTAAAGGAGCGGCAGAGAGTCAGATTATATATAGTAGAGGAGCTGCAAAGAGCTGGATTATATAGTACAGGAGCCGCATAGATTTCCCAGACCACAGTGATATATACACACACCACTGCAGCAGCATTAGGCGGCACAATACACCTGCTGGATGTCAGTTGAGGTTTAGTAGCCAACAATCATACAGCACAAAAAAAAAATATAGACGTGCCAAGGCGGCCCGTGTGCTGTGAGACTACGGCGACCTGTGTGCTGTGAGACTACGGCGGCCTGTGTGCCGTGAGATTAGAGCGACCTGTGTGCCGTGAGACTACAGCGGCCTGTGTGCCGTGAGACTACGGCGGCCCGTGTGCCGTGAGACTACGGCGGCCCGTGTGCTGTAAGACTACGGCGGCCCGTGTGCTGTGAGACTACGGTGGCCCGTGTGCTGTGAGACTACGGCGACCTGTGTGCTGTGAGACTACGGCGACCTGTGTGCTGTGAGACTACGGCGACCTGTGTGCCGTGAGATTAGAGCGACCTGTGTGCCGTGAGACTACGGCGGCCTGTGTGCCGTGAGACTATGGCGGCCCGTGTGCTGTGAGACTACGGCGACCTGTGTGCCGTGAGACTACAGCGGCCTGTGTGCCGTGAGACTAAGGCGGCCTGTGTGCCGTGAGACTACGGCGGCCCGTGTGCTGTGAGACTACGGCGGCCCGTGTGCTGTGAGACTACGGCGACCTGTGTGCTGTGAGACTACGGCGACCTGTGTGCTGTGAGACTACGGCGACCTGTGTGCTGTGAGAAGACTACGGCGACCTGTGTGCTGTGAGACTACGGCGACCTGTGTGCTGTGAGAAGACTACGGCGACCTGTGTGCTGTGAGAAGACTACGGCGACCTGTGTGCTGTGAGACTACGCCGACCTGTGTGCCGTGAGACTACGGCGGCCCGTGTGCCGTGAGACTACGGCGGCCCGTGTGCTGTGAGACTACGGCGGCCCGTGTGCTGTGAGACTACGGCGACCTGTGTGCTGTGAGACTACGGCGACCTGTGTGCTGTGAGACTACGGCGACCTGTGTGCCGTGAGATTAGAGCGACCTGTGTGCCGTGAGACTACGGCGGCCTGTGTGCCGTGAGACTATGGCGGCCCGTGTGCTGTGAGACTACGGCGACCTGTGTGCCGTGAGACTACAGCGGCCTGTGTGCCGTGAGACTACGGCGGCCCGTGTGCCGTGAGACTACGGCGACATGTGTGCTGTGAGACTACGGCGACCTGTGTGCTGTGAGACTACGGCGACCTGTGTGCTGTGAGACTACGGCGACCTGTGTGCTGTGAGACTACGGCGACCTGTGTGCTGTGAGACTACGGCGACCTGTGTGCCGTGAGACTACGGCGGCCCGTGTGCTGTGAGACTACGGCGGCCCGTGTGCTGTGAGACTACGGCGGCCCGTGTGCTGTGAGACTACGGCGGCCCGTGTGCTGTGAGACTACGGCGGCCCGTGTGCTGTGAGACTACGGCGGCCCGTGTGCCGTGAGACTACGGCGACCCGTGTGCCGTGAGACTACGGCGACCTGTGTGCTGTGAGACTATGGTGCTGAGCTCCTGGCCTGCAGTACCAGCGGTGTCCACCAGAGGGCAGCAGAGAGCCGTTATGGATCCTCATTGATCTGTGATGCGATCGCCTCTAATGCCGGGGATTCCTATACGGGCAGATTGTGCCGCGACGCTCGGGGCATATAGGAACCGCAGGACTGCCCTGGAAACAAGAAGCTGCTTGTGCCGTGAGTCACCGACCGAACCCACCACAACATCTGCAGCCACTTATATCATGTAAAAACTCAGCGTTATCCCAGCGTCTGCTGCAACCCTGCGCACGGGGACCACCGCAGGCACTACAAATCCCAGCATATTGCTGTAGCCTCTCCGCCTGAGCACTTTAATATCAATCTGTAACATGTCACATTTATAAAGCAGAGCTGCAGGGAGAGACACTGGATTAGAGCAGTGCCAGCAAGCAGAGGTAGTGACGTCGTGTCATGACGTACTCACGGACCTTGTCGAAGAACTGGTAGAGCCGGATGGTCTTCTGCAGGCGGCTCCTGCCGTCCTCCAGCCTCCGGGAGAAGTCGCCCACCGTCTCCTTACACCGCTGGAGCCTGAACATGTACCTCTGGGCGTCGGGCGAGGAGAGGCCGTGCCACCGCTCCATGGTCTGGAGCAGCTCCTGCCCGCGCCTGCACTGCTCCTGGAAGACAGGACACAGACGTCAGCGGCCGGAGCCTACGACTCCCCCGGAGGCGCACAGACGCCTGCAGCCGCCACTTACACGCGCCACTCCGTCAAAATCTGCGAAGTGCCTCTGCGTCTGGAGAAGAACGTCCAGGGAATCTTCTAAGACGCTGCACTCCTGAAGCAGACGCTCGCCCACATTCTCCATCCAGCCGCTGACCTGAGGGAAAGCAGAAAGTCAGATAATCCAGGCACAGGCAGTCCGATAATCTGGAATATCTAATCCTCGGGCACGGTAATCACTAGAACGCCAATTATTCTAAGCCCCCCGCAGATGCCCCCAATCCTCGTCTTACCTCCTGAAACTGCTCCTCAAAGGCTTCATAGGCGATGACCAGCTCCATCTCCAGGATGCGCTGGTTGGAGAGTCGCACCAGGCTGTGCACGCCCTCGTCCACCCGGTTATACAGCTCCGACGCCAGCTCCATCGCCTCCCTGCAAGAAAGCGCCGCGAGCCGAGACGTCAGAGACCGCATCAGAAATGCCCTCAATACCCAGTAACCGATCCGCGGGGGTCCCCTTTACTGTTTAAAGAGGTTCTGCAGCAGCCGCAGTGCATAGGGTGCCCCAACCGCTGCAAAACCTAAATATACAGCTGCTGCAGAACCTCTTTATAAATAGTATCAGAAGGTCCAATTAGGGTAGCTCCAATTTCCTCATTAAAGGGGTTCTGCAGCAGCAGCCTCAGTGCATATGGTGCCCCAACTGCTGCAAAACCTAAATATAAAGCTGCTGCAGAACCTCTTTATAAATAGTATGAGAAGGTCTAATTAGGGTAGCGCCAATTTCCTCATTAAAGGGGTTCTGCAGCAGCAGTGCATATGGTGCCACAAATGTACAGTTGCTGCAGCTCTTTTTTATAAATAGTATGGGAAGGTCCAATTAGGGTAGCTCCAATTTCCTCATTAAAAAGAGGTTCTGCAGCAGCCGCAGTGCACATGGAGCCTCAACTGATGCAAAACTGGAATATACAGCTGCTGCAGATCTTCTTTATAAATGATATGATAAAATCCAAATAGGGTTGCTTCAATTACCTCATTAAAAAAGAGGTTCTGCAGCAGCAGCCACAGTACATATGACGCCCCAAGTGCTGCACGAGAAAGGCCAATTAGGGTAGCTCCAATTTCTTAATTTAAAAGAGGTTCTGCAGCAGCAGCCGAAGTGCAAATGGAGCCTCAACTGCTGCAAAACCGAACTATGCAGCTGCTGCAGATCTTCTTTATAAATAGCACAAGAAAGGCCAATTAGTGCAACTCCAATTTCCTCATTAAAAGGAGGTTGTGCAGCAGCCGCAGTGCATATGTTGCCCCAACTGCTGCAAAACCTAAATATATAGCTGCTGCAGAACCTCTTTATAAATAGTATGGGAAGGTCCAATTAGGGTTGCTCCACTTTCCTCGTTATAAAGAGGTTCTGCAGCAGCAGTAGTGTGCATTGTAAGGCTTCCCTGGGAATGAGCAGGACGTGTTTTGTTTCTTGGCCACACGTGGTGTGAGCAGACCCCGGCTCTCATTCCGGAGGCCCCCACCAGCGCTCTCCCTGTGGTGGGGTGATCCCGCCGGCGCCCCCCGCTGGTCGGGGTCGCACCGCTCTGCTGGCCGCCGGCGTTATCCCGCGGATCTGGTGCCAGATGACGGAGCAACGATGCGGGAAAAACATTTCTCAATTCCAGCAGCTTCAATCGAATTCCAGAGCCGGGATCCAGCGACTGGAAAAATCTGCGGCCAAGACCCTCCTGGTAGATAACCCGGACCCCGGCTTCCTCCAACAACACCTCCAGTATCAGCGGCGGCGCCTCCACTGACACGTTAACACTTCCACTGCCAGATACAATCTTAAAGGGGACCTCACATTTGTGAACAGGAACGTTTCTATTCACTGCCAGCTAGCAGAGGTCACAGTGTTAGGCGTCCCCACCTGTAATCCTCGGTGAGGGCGACACACGACTCCTCCTTCCTCAGCCGGGCCAGCACAGCGCCCCCTTCTGTCTGCAGCGTCACCAGCCTGGCATCTTCCAGCACGGCTTTCATCAATTGCCCGAAGCGCGTCAGCTGCAGACCGGCCTCCTGCCAGAGAGGAGACATCACATTACACGGGGGGCGCCGTCTACCCCACCGAAATCTGGCCGGACGGACAAGGGGCCCGATGTCACAACAGGCGAGAAAGAAGCGCAGACGTCACAGGACGAGGACGGATAGCACACAGCTGCACTCTGCTACAGTGTGTCAGGAGCGCAGGACACATTGCACCAAACCCTCAGCTGCGGGGAGTGCATGTGTGCTCAGTCCCCATGCAAGCAAATACATATTCCTTACTGGGTCATGTATGTGGATGGGCAGGTGAATAAGTTATCGGGGGGGGGGACGGGACACATCTGCATGCATCACCTCGGCCTTGTCGGGCACGGAGCTGCCCTGCATGTTCTGGATGGCGCTGTGCAGGAAGACGCAGGCGTCGCGGCAGCTGTCCTGCAGGGTCTCCAGCTTCTACAGGAAGAAAATAGCAAATATTAAAGAATGTTCTGCACTCGTGAGTCATCACCGACATGTGTCACGGCGCCGGCTGCTCGCGAGTCATCACCAAAAGTGACCGTGTTTCGCAGCATCGGCTGCTCGTGAGTCATCACTGACAGTGTCTCACGGCGACGGCTGCTCAAGGGTCATCACCGACAGTGACCGTATCTCACAGTGCCGACTGCTCGCGAGTCATCACCAAAAGTGACCGTGTTTTGCGGCATCGGCTGCTCGTGAGTCATCACTGACAGTGTCTCACAACGACGGCTGCTCAAGGGTCATCATCGACAGTGACCGTGTCGCACGGCACCAGCTGCTCGTGAGTCATCACCGACAGTGACAATGTCGCACGGCACCAGCTGCTCGTGAGTCATCACCAACAGTGACCGTGTCGCACGGCACCAGCTGCTCGTGAGTCATCACCGACAGTGACCGTATCTCACGGTGGTGGCTGCTTGAGAGTCATCACCAACAGTGACCGTGTCTCACGGTGCCGGTTGCTCATGAGTTATCACCGATGTCAGACATCACCGACAGTGACAGTGATTTGTGGCACTGGCTGCTCGAGAGTCATCACCAACAGTAACCGTATCTCACGGTGCCAACTGCTCGTGAGTCATCACCGATAATGACAGTGTCTCACAGCGCCGGATGCTCGTGAGTCATCACTAACAGTGACCATGTCTAACGGTGCCGGCTGCTCGCGTGAGTCATCACCAATAGTGACAGTGTCTCACGGAACCTGCTGCTCATGAGTCATCACCAACAGTGACCGCCGGGCACACAAATCACAACAAAATCCTGAGCGGGCACTGACCGTGCGGAACGTCAGCCAGTCCTGGTGACTGTACGGGAAGGTCCCGCTGAACGCGGCGGGGAGCTGCGAGGCCTCCACGTGTTTGTGCAAAGACTTCACTGACGTGAGAAGCTCAAACTGCAGGATAAGAAGATAAACACATTACATACGTTCTGCCACCTCCTATTATTGCTTTTACTCCCTCTACATTTTCAATATCTCCGCTTGCTGTAAGTGAATAGTTCACACTCAGAAGCTGACGTCCTGCACTGACCTAATCCTTCCCACAGCTGAGGGTCTGTCACAGTTGAATCCAGTCTGCAGCTGCACAGATCATACACTGGACACGTTCAGCTGTGACAAGTCCTGAGTGCACTGTGCCTTTAAGAGAAGGGTCGGGGGCAGGGAGTAGCGGCTGGTATAAATCTTCCTATCTGCTTTCGCTCTTCGGGGGTCAGGGGTCGGCCCCCCAACATTGTGCTTTGTTATTTTGCCCTAATGATTCGGGTGCAGATCTGTAGAGACAGTGAATTAGCCGCGGCCGCCTGTCAGGGGCCTTTGTGGCTGCAGGACGCAGCGGAGAGGTCAGGCTGTGAGCGACGCTAATCGTCACCTCTGTGCGGCCTCTGGGGACCCTGCGGGTGCGGCGCACGCTTCACAGAAGACCCCCATACGCTTTGTCACAATTAGTCAGACATTAGATTGCATTTCAGAACAATTAGGGGAAACCCTAACACAAACAATCCTGGAGGAGTCACCACTGATTAGTCACTGACCAGAAATCTGGAGGATTCGTCTTAAGGAGCTCGAGGCTGATTTGCACCAAATCTTAGGATGTTCCAGCAAACCACAAGGTGCCGGAGAGAAGGACATTTGTAGGTCCCTTTCTTCTGTGTGTTTGTGTCATGGCGGCCCAACCACCCACCCAATGTCTATATGTCAGCGATATCACCTAATGATTGCCAGGAGGAGGGAAGGAGGGTCCTGGTGCCAGACTAATCACACGTCGTGCGGGGCGGACGCAGTCACTAATATACTATATCCCGTGTATATATAAGCAGCCAATGTTACGGACCCCCGCCACTCCTCACCTGCACTCCATGAGGTCTCTCCGAGGACAGGGCCAGGTCCTTCTCCGCCAGCAGCAACACTCCGTGGATACAATGGGGGATCGCGGCCTGGAACAGAGGAACGTGACGTATATTACTGCAGCTCTGCTACATGCGGACAAAGATTATAACCGCATATACACCATCATTATGGAGATCAGAGGGGGTCCCCCTACTATCACAGCGGACCGCATTTATTAGGGGGTTTCTGCCCTGTGGGACATGTTGTATGGTGGCTGTGACAACGGACGGTGAGCAGGACTCAGTGACTGACAGCTTAGGGATTATCGATTGTACGCAGAGCTCCTGCAGACCAGCGCATTCTGTCCTGTCAAGCTCAAAAGCCTATTTAATGTCATAGGAATAATGGGGTTTCTGCGGACCCCACTATTGTCCCTTTATATTTTGCAATCAGAATGGATTAATCTTTACTTGACATTAGCGGTGAAAGATCAATAGGGTACAAGGTATCAGAATCGTCCTGTCAGGCTCAGACGTCTCTGTAATGCCATATGAAGAAGGGGGTTTCTGCGGACCCCACTATTGTCCCTTTATATTTTCCAATCAGAATGGACTAATCTTTACTTGATATTAGAGATGATAGATCAATAGGGTGTAAGGTATCAGCGAATTGTCCTGTCAGGCTTACACGCCTCTGAAATGCCATAGGAATAAAGGGGTTTCTGCGGACCCCACTATTGCCCCTTTATATTTTGCAATCAGAATGGATTAGTCTTTACTTGACATTAGAGGTGAAAGATCAATACGGTGCAAGGTATCAGCAGATTGTCCTGTCAGGTTCAGACACCTCTATAATGCCATAGGAATAAGGGGGGTTACTGCGGACCTCACTATTGTCCATTTATATTTTGAAATCAGAATGAACAGATCCTTACTTGACATTAGAGGTGAAAGATCAATAGGGTGCAAGGTATCAGCAGATTGTCCTGTCAGGCTCAGACACGTCTGTAATGCCAGAGGAATAAGGGGGGTTACTGCGGACCCCACTATTGTCCCTTTATATATTTTGTAATCAGAATGGATTAATCTTTACTTGGTATTAGAGGTGATAGATCAATAAAATGCAAGGTATCAGCAGATTGTCCTTTCAGGCTCACACGCCTCTGTAATGCCATAGGAATAAGGGGGTTTCTGCGGACCCCACTATTGTTCCTTCAGATTTTGCAATCAGAATGTACTAATCTTTACTTGGCATTAGAGGTGATAGATCAATAGGGTGCAAGGTATCAGCAGACCCTTCCCGAGGAGACCAGACGTCTTCACTATTTAAAAGCGAACGAGATACACGACAATTGACATAAATCTCCCCCAAACACAATCCTTATGTTCCGCTACCTGCACGATATGAACGGCTTTGAACAAGGCCGGTACCGGGGAGCAGCGCCGCGCGTCCACCAGCAGCGTCAGGCCCAGAGCTCTGCAGTCTCTCCTGAGGAGGGAAGAATCGGCAGTGAGCGGCACAGACGGCACCGCGGCCAGGATCATACCGCAGACACGCGCAGGCGCTCACCGTACGGTGCTGTAGAAGTACAGTAAGAGGCGCCCCAGCTCGGACGCGGTGCAGTGCGGGTTCAGCCAGCAAGTGTTCCGAGTGTTGATTATCACCAGAGCGCGGCCGCTGCGGTCCCGAGTGCCTGGAGAGAGACAATGATGAGACATGCCGGCGGTCACACAGACCTGACGAGTAGATAGTTACCGCTACGTATATACAGTATATGGCCGTGTACATGTAACAGAGTAACGCCCCTGCTGCTGTGCAGATACATGTCTCAGCTCACCGGGCAGATACTCCACGCCGCTCATCAGCACCTCCGCATTCACGTCCTTCACCCGCCAGGGACAGCTCGGACCCTCGCTCTTCCTACAGACACTTGGGGAGCTCAGGCCGTGCGGCCACAGTGGAGCGGGGTCTCTCTCCGCACGGATTTCTGGGGTCTTTTCCTGGTCATTACACCGCCCTGTAAAACAGAGGAGACTTGTGATAAACCGAGAAGACGACTGGTCACATAATGGGAAATAGCAATGAAAGGCTCTGATCACAAATCGCTACAACTGAGGATCCTGTACAAGATATTGTACTCCAGAGCTGCAATCACCACGCTGCAGGTTCTTATTGGAAACTCAATCCCGTTACCCCCCCCCGCAGTCCCCGCACCCACAACATCGGAAAATCCTGGAACAGCACTTATATCCCATAATTCCATAGGAGAATGAATGGAGGTGGAGGGTGCGCAACCTGCTGAGGACCCCGAGAGTGAGGCTCTGCAGAGCGGAGGTCATCACCATCCCATCAATATACATGGAGTTGAGAGTAGAGCGCGGCTGGACACTTCTGCACCTCAATCCTAGACATAAAGGTGGGGGCTCGCTGATCAAAACCTCTGACCTCTGCGACACATCAAAGATTTAAATTGCAGTTACATGTCGAATATCTGCCCTCAGAGCTGGATTCACAGCCACACAGCTCAATACTGCTGTATTATCTCCTCCATGCTTCTGCTTTCCAGTAACTGTTTCATCAATAACAGAGCTGGATTCACATGCACACAGCCCAGTATTGCTGTATAATGTCCTCTATGCTTCTGCTTTCCAGTAAGTGTTTTATCTCACCCTAGAGCTGGATTCACATCCACACATATCAGTACTGCTGTGCAATCTCCTCCATGCTTCTGTTAACTATCAAGTGTTTCATCTCACCCTAGAGCTGGTTCACAGCTAAACTGCTCAGTACTGCTGTACTATCTACTCTGTGCTTCTGCTTTCCAGTAAGTGTTTTATCTCCCCCTTGAGCTGGATTCACATCTACCCCAGCTCAGTACTGCTGTACAATGTCCTCCATGATTCTGTTTACTATCAAGTGTTTTATCTCATCCTAGAGCTGGTTCACAGCTACCCAGCTCAGTACTGCTGTACTATCTCCTCCATTTTTCTGCTTTCCAGTAAGTGTTTTATCTAACCCTAGAGCTAGATTCACAGCTACACATCTCAGTAATGTGTTAGTGTCCGCCATGCTTCTCCTTTTAAGTAAATGTTTCATCTCACTCCAGTGCTGGATTCACAACTACATAGCTGTGTACTTCTGTACAATGTCCTCCATGCTTCTGCTTTCCAGTAAGTGTTTTATCTCACCCTAGAGCTGGTTGCACAGCCACACAGCTCAGTCCTGCTGTACTATGTACTCCATGCTGTTAATTTACTGTGTTTATATCCCTCCAGAGCTGGATTCACAGCTGCACTGCTCAGTATTGCTGTACAATATCCTCCATGCTTCCACTTTACATTAAATATTTTATCTCACCCCAGTGCTGGATTCACAGGCACACTGCTCAGTACTGCTGAAAGATCTCCTCCATGCTTCTGCTTTCCAGTAAGTGTTTTATCTCACCCTGATGCTGGATTCACAGCCACACAGCTCAGTGCTGATGTACAATTTCCTCCATGCTTCTATTTTGTAGTAAGTGTTCTCTCACCCTAGAGCGGGATCTACAGCTACCCAGCTCAGTACTTCTGTACTATCTCCTCCATGCGTCTCCTTTCCAGTAAGTGGTTTATCTCACCCTGATGCTGGATGCACAGCCACACAGCCCAGTTCTGCTGTACAATGTCCTCCATGCTTCTGCTTTCCAGTAAGTGTTTTATCTCACCCTAGAGCTGGATTCACATCTACCCCAGTTCGGTACTGCTGTACAATGTCCTCCATGCTTCTGTTTACTAATTAGTGTTTTAGCTCACCCCAGTGCTGGATTCACATCTACCCCAGTTCGGTACTGCTGTACAATGTCCTCCATGCTTCTGTTTACTAATTAGTGTTTTATCTCACCCCAGTGCTGGATTCACATCTACCCCAGCTCAGTCGTGATGTACAATGTCTTCCATGCTTCTGTTTTCCAGTCAGTGTTTTATCTCACCCTAGTGCTGGTTGCACAGCTCAGTACTGCTGTACAATGTCCTGTTGAAAAATGCAGCATACAAATAGTATGCTGGTCAGGAATCCGCTATCCCTCGTGTACATAACGGCTTATTCTGATCTCCTGAAATGAGAGGAACGCGACGTTCTACAACTGTGGAATAACTTTGTATTGATTCTCATCATCTTCACGCTCTGCTCCGGTGACCGGAAACATTGCTGCTTCATTCAAAAGTAAAAAACGTCCCCGTCACTGACATGTGCGTACAAGCCCGAGGTCTGGCACACTGTAACAAGCTCTGCAGCTGTGCGAGGCGGCCCACATCTACAGCAATAAGGAACTGCACTGTGTTTCTTGGCAATATGTAGTTTTTGCACATGGCTGTCACACGTCTCGGTGTACGGGCACCCCCCCTCGGTGCACACGGCTGGCACACGTCTCGGTGTACGGGCACCCCCCCTCGGTGCACACGGCTGGCACACGTCTCGGTGCACGGGCACCCCCCCTCGGTGCACACGGCTGGCACACGTCTCGGTGTACGGGCACCCCCCCTCGGTGCACACGGCTGGCACACATCTCGGTGTACGGGCACCCCCCCCCCTCGGTGCACACGGCTGGCACACGTCTCGGTGTACGGGCACCCCCCCTCGGTGCACACGGCTGTCACACGTCTCGGTGTACAGGCACCCCCCCCCTCGGTGCACATGGCTGTCACACGTCTCGGTGTACGGGCACCCCCTCCTCAGTGCACACGGCTGTCACATGTCTCGGTGTACGGGCACCCCCCCTCGGTGCACACGGCTGGCACACGTCTCGGTGTACGGGCACCCCCTCCTCAGTGCACACGGCTGTCACATGTCTCGGTGTACGGGCACCCCCCTCGGTGCACACGGCTGGCACACGTCTCGGTGTACGGGCACCCCCCCTCGGTGCACACGGCTGGCACACGTCTCGGTGTACGGGCACCCCCCCTCGGTGCACATGGCTGTCACACGTCTCGGTGTACGGGCACCCCCCCTCAGTGCACATGGCTGGCACACGTCTCGGTGTACGGGCACCCCCCCTCGGTGCACACGGCTGTCACACGTCTCGGTGTACGGGCACCCCCCCTCAGTGCACACGGCTGTCACACGTCTCGGTGTACGGGCACCCCCCCCTCGGTGCACACGGCTGTCACACGTCTCGGTGTACGGGCACCCCCCCTCAGTGCACACGGCTGTCACACGTCTCGGTGTACGGGCACCCCCCCTCAGTGCACATGGCTGGCACACGTCTCGGTGTACGGGCACCCCCCCTCGGTGCACACGGCTGTCACACGTCTCGGTGTACGGGCACCCCCCCTCGGTGCACACGGCTGTCACACGTCTCGGTGTACGGGCACCCCCCCTCGGTGCACACGGCTGTCACACGTCTCGGTGTACGGGCACCCCCCCTCGGTGCACACGGCTGTCACACGTCTCGGTGTACGGGCACCCCCCCTCAGTGCACATGGCTGGCACACGTCTCGGTGTACGGGCACGCACCCCCCCCTCGGTGGACACGGCGAGGCCACACGTCACTCTCTGGAGGTGATTAACCCTTTTTGGACGCGTGTTCTCACTTCTCACCGTACGTGGATTAATCATTATTTACAAAACTTCCTTTATAGTTTGACATTAACTTTTTAGTTTGTGCAGAATTCTCCATCCGCAGCCGACAATGACACACGGGGTTAACCATCCAGGATCCGGGCCCGGCCTCGCCCGCAGGGTGACACATCAGACCGGCCGCCCGGTGACACAGCCGCACAGAGTGTCTACAATACGGAGCCCCGCCATCCAATGAATAAACCAATACAGACGCCCCGGACCCCCGCACATCCCCCAGACGTGCAGGAAACGCAGCGCACGGGAAGGACAGGGGTCAGCCGTGTACACGGGATATTTTAGTCTGGAGCCAGGAGGGAGATGGTTAATCACGTGACTCCCATGGACACCGGGGAGGGCAGGATCACACACAGTCGGGGGGGATCGGTAATGGACACTATGATCGCAACACGTTTCCCGTCCATTGGGAATTTCCAGCAAATTATTTCTGCAGATGAATGAATCAATGCGTCCATCAGATCCCCGAGGACAGGAGCGGACGACCTCAGACATGGGGTGTCCGGACGAATCACAGCCCCCCGATACCGAGCGAATGCAGAATGATGGACGCAGCTCCGCTCAATACATTACATGGACGCCAGCGAGGCGCATCATGATGGGTTTTCTAGCCCGTGGGGGTGCAGCGAAGGGCGATTTTGAGACATCTCCATTGTGGTCCCCTCTCACCCTACTGTCCTTCATCATCAGATAAGACCCCATTGCAATGCAGTGGGCATTTTTCACCCTGTCACTATCATCAGATAAGACCCCATTGCATTGCAGTGGGTACCTTTCACCCTACTGTCCTCCATCATCAGATAAGACCCCATTGCATTGCGGTGGGCTCCTTTCACCCTACTGTCCTCCATCATCAGATAAGACCCCATTGCATTGCGGTGGGCACCTTTCACCCTGCTATCCTCTATCATCAGATAAGGCCCCATTGCGTTATGGTGGGCACCTCTCACCCTACTGTCCTCCATTATCAGATAAGACCCCATTGCATTGTGGTGGGCACCTTTCAACCTACTGTCCTGTATCATCAGATAAGACCCCACTGCATTATGGTGGGCTCCTTTCACCCTACTGTCCTCCATCATCAGATAAGACCCCATTGCATTGTGGTGGGCACCTCTCACCCTACTCTCCTCCATCATCAGATAAGACCCCATTGCACTGCGGTGGGCTCCTTTCACCCTACTATTCTCTATCATCAGATAAGACCCCATTGCATTGCGGTGGACACCTTTCACCCTACTGTCCTCCATCATCAGATAAGACCCCATTGCATTGTGGTGGGCTCCTTTCACCCTACTGTTCTCTATCATCGGATAAGACCCCATTGCATTGCGGTGGGCACCTCTCACCCTACTGTCCTCCATCAGATAAAACCCCATTGCGCTTCCGTTCACCAGTCCTTGCAATATTTATGGGATGACATCAGAGGGTCTACAATGTCGGCAGCCATCCCATAATATCCCGACCTCTCCTAAAACAGAAAGGGAATAAAGGAGATATCAGGAAATACTCGGGAGGATCCGCAAGAGAGAAATATGACGGGACGTCCCGAATACTCTGCTACAGCTTAGGAAGGAGATATATATATATATATATATATATCTGTATACACCTCATATATCTATAGGAGTGGTCCGACGTCCGAGCGCCAGACTGACAAACGGCTTTGTTTGCAAGGACCAATAATTGCCGTTCCCGGCCACAGACAAACACCCCGATATTTACTCTCACAGCCGCTGGGTGGACCGGAGCGGAGCGTTGTGCACCCAGCGGAGACATTTCCCACTCAGTACATATTTGCAGTCCCCTTCCTGCACCGATCACTGGGGAGTTTATAGCCAATCACTAACCATCTGATTGACCCTAAAGACACAGATGACCTGCACTCGTTCTCAGTCACCAGCCCAAAGTGCCCCTGAGGCAGCTTCCTCCGGCCCGCAGGCCCCTGACGATCGTGGCCCTATGTCGGGGGCCGCAGCCATCTGACCTTTACATCAGATTTTTTATTTCCACCTCCACGCAGGGGAACTCTCTGCAGAGCATTACCAATGGCAGCCACCGGCCAATCAGAGGCCAGCAAGTGACATCCTTCTATGACATCACCTGCCGGCCTTTGATTGGCCAGCGGCTGCCAGTGGAGAATCTCTGCAGAGAGTTCCTCTGCGTGATGGCAGAAACGAAAAATCTGAAGTAAAGCGCAGATGGATGCAGCCCCCGACATAGGGCCACGATCGTCAGGGGTCTGCGGGCTGCAAGAAGCAGGAAAGAGGACTTTTTATGTGTAAATGTGAAAACAGCATAATGAGGCATAAATAGGGGACATTACTTCTGCATGGGGCATTGCTAAAAGAAGGGGACAAGGATGGGCACATTACTACAGGATGGGAACAAGGATGGGCACATTACTACAAGGTGAGGACAAGGATGGGCACATTACTACAGGATGGGAACAAGGATGGGCACATTACTACAAGGTGAGGACAAAGATGGGCACATTACTACGGGATGGGAACAAGGATGGGCACATTACTACAAGGTGAGGACAAGGATGGGCACATTACTACGGGATGGGAACAAGGATGGGCACATTACTACAAGGTGAGGACAAGGATGGGCACATTACTACAGGATGGGGACAAGGATGGGCACATTACTACAGGATGGGGACAAGGATGGGCACATTACTACAGGATGGGGACAAGGATGGGCACATTACTACAGGATGGGGACAAGTATGGACATATTACTACGGGATGAGGACAAGGATGGGCACATTAGTACGGGATGGGGACAAGGATGGGCACATTACTACAGGATGGGGACAAGGATGGGCACATTACTACAGGATGGGGACAAGGATGGACATATTACTACAGGGGACAAGGATGGGCAAATTACTACAGGATGGGAACAAGAATGGACATACTACAGGGGCCAAGGATGGGCACATCACTACAGGGGGCAAGGATGGGCACATTACTACAGGATGAGGACAAGAATGGGCACATTACTACAGGATGGGGACAAGGATAGGCACATTACTACAAGATGGTGACAAGGATAGGCACATTACTACAGGATGGTGACAAGGATGGGCACATTACTACAGGATGGTGACAAGGATAGGCACATTACTACAGGAGACAAGGATAGGCACATTACTACAGGAGACAAGGATAGGCACATTACTACAGGAGACAAGGATGGGCACATTACTACAGGAGACAAGGATGGGCACATTACTACAGGAGACAAGGATGGGCACATTACTACAGGGGACAAGGATGGGCACATTACTACAGGGGACAAGGATGGGCACATTACTACAGGGGACAAGGATGGGCACATTACTACAGGGGACAAGGATGGGCACATTACTACAGGGGACAAGGATGGGCACATTACTACAGGAGACAAGGATGGGCACATTACTACAGGGGACAAGGATGGGCACATTACTACAGGGGACAAGGATGGGCACATTACTACAGGGGACAAGGATGGGCACATTACTACAGGGGACAAGGATGGGGACATTACTACAGGGGACAAGGATGGGCACATTACTACAGGGGACAAGGATGGGCACATTACTACAGGAGACAAGGATGGGCACATTACTACAGGGGACAAGGATGGGCACATTACTACAGGGGACAAGGATAGGCACATTACTACAGGGGACAAGGATAGGCACATTACTACAGGAGACAAGGATAGGCACATTACTACAGGAGACAAGGATAGGCACATTACTACAGGAGACAAGGATAGGCACATTACTACAGGAGACAAGGATGGGCACATTACTACAAGATGGTGACAAGGATAGGCACATTACTACAGGAGACAAGGATAGGCACATTACTACAGGGGACAAGGATGGGCACATTACTACAGGGGACAAGGATAGGCACATTACTACAGGAGACAAGGATGGGCACATTACTACAGGGGACAAGGATGGGCACATTACTACAGGGGACAAGGATGGGCACATTACTACAAGATGGTGACAAGGATAGGCACATTACTACAGGATGGTGACAAGGATGGGCACATTACTACAGGGGACAAGGATGGGCACATTACTACAGGAGACAAGGATGGGCACATTACTACAGGAGACAAGGATGGGCACATTACTACAGGAGACAAGGATGGGCACATTACTACAGGAGACAAGGATGGGCACATTACTACAGGAGACAAGGATGGGCACATTACTACAGGGGACAAGGATGGGCACATTACTACAGGGGACAAGGATGGGCACATTACTACAGGAGACAAGGATGGGCACATTACTACAGGGGACAAGGATGGGCACATTACTACAGGGGACAAGGATGGGCACATTACTACAGGGGACAAGGATGGGCACATTACTACAGGGGACAAGGATAGGCACATTACTACAGGGGACAAGGATGGGCACATTACTACAGGAGACAAGGATGGGCACATTACTACAGGGGACAAGGATGGGCACATTACTACAGGGGACAAGGATAGGCACATTACTACAGGGGACAAGGATAGGCACATTACTACAGGAGACAAGGATGGGCACATTACTACAGGAGACAAGGATGGGCACATTACTACAGGAGACAAGGATGGGCACATTACTACAGGAGACAAGGATGGGCACATTACTACAGGGGACAAGGATGGGCACATTACTACAGGGGACAAGGATGGGCACATTACTACAGGGGACAAGGATGGGCACATTACTACAGGGGACAAGGATGGGCACATTACTACAGGGGACAAGGATGGGCACATTACTACAGGAGACAAGGATATGCACATTACTACAGGGGACAAGGATAGGCACATTACTACAGGAGACAAGGATAGGCACATTACTACAGGAGACAAGGATAGGCACATTACTACAGGAGACAAGGATGGGCACATTACTACAGGAGACAAGGATGGGCACATTACTACAGGAGACAAGGATGGGCACATTACTACAGGGGACAAGGATGGGCACATTACTACAGGGGACAAGGATGGGCACATTACTACAGGATGGGAACAAGAATGGACATATTACTACAGGGGACAAGGATGGGCACATTTCTACAGGATGGGCACATTTCTACAGGATGAAGACAAGATGGGCACATTACTACAGAGGACATGACTGCTGGGGGGGGGAGGGAGATAATGACTGCTGGATTTTTTGAGAATTGACACACCACCCAAGTTATGCTCGTTTTTTCAGGTTTTGTTTTTTTTTTACAAATTTTGACACACCAAGCTCAAAAGGTTGGCTATCACTGGTTTAAAGAAAGACTTGGGTATCAACAAAGAGAGAAGGGTAATCCTTATTTTCTAAGTAATCTTATTTTCGGGCATCTGGGCCAGCCTTACCTCTCTCAGCTACGTCCTGATGGGCGACGTCCCCTCCTGTGACCTCCGGAGGCTCCTCGGTGGCAGCGCCCTGCTCCTCCTCTGTATCCTCGTGCAGGGTCTCTAGAGGTAGTTGTGTTGGTGGTGATTGTGCTCGCTTGACATATTGGGGGCTTCTTGGTGGACTTTCATGTCCCACATGGCAATAAGGTAATTCTGGTTTAGGGTCAGGAAGGTCGTCTGCGTCTCCTTTCACCATCACAACATCCACTGAATTATGGTGATCATCACCAGCGAAGGAAAAACTCTGTACGACGTCAGGAACGACTTGTACGCTTTGGTCATTAAAATCCCCAGACCGCGATGCTTCCCGAGCTACAGGCAGCCCGTGTTGTTCTGAGACTTTTCTACTGAGACCAGTGACATGGTCCGTGTCTTCTGCACCGTCAACATAGTCCGTTCTTACTGTTCCCCCAACATTGCCCGTGTTTTCAGCACCTACCACATCAGTCCCATTTTTCGTGCCCTCCACCTCATCTGTGTTTTCAGCACCCACCACCTTGTCCCCATTTCCTGCACCCTCCATATTGCCCCTGTTTTCGACACCATCCACATAGTTTGTGTTTTCAGCACTCACCATATTACCCCCACTTTCCGTGCCCTCACCCTTTTCCAGGTTTTCAGCACTGACCACCTTGTCCCCATTTTCTGCACCTTCCATATTGCCCTTGTTTTCAGCACTGACCACCTTGTCCCCATTTTCCACACCCTCCATATTATCCGTGTTTTCAGCAGCCTCCACCTTGTCCCCATTTTCCACACCCTCCATATTGTCCGTGTTTTCAGCAGCCTCCACCTTGTCCCCATTTTCCACACCCTCCATATTGCCAGTGTTTTCAGCAGCCTCCACCTTGTCCCCATTTTCCACACCCTCCATATTGCCAGTGTTTTCAGCCCCCGTCATCTTGTCCCCATTTTCCACACCCTCGACACTGCCTGAGTCCCCTAGTGGAGGGTCACCACAGTTTGGTGGCTGAGGCCCTGTTTGGTCCCTATCCTCCTCGTTGGGATAGTAAACACAAGTTTTGGAAAGGTTCCGATTAGGACGCTCCCCGTCCTCTATTCCTGGACTGTCATGTGTCCTCGAATGCTCTGTAGCAGGTTCCGGTGATGCGTCTGTCGCCCCCCACACATCCTCGGTGTTTTGTATGAAGTGGCTTCTGCTTTCCTCCGGGCTTGATGACGCTGTGCTATAATTATCCGACTCTGGACTTGGCCACTCGCAGCATGGTCGGCCGTTATCTGTCTCCGTGATAACATTGTTTTCTGCATCCTCAGATAACGCAGAGGAGGCCTCATGTTCTAGACTGAAGGTTGGCTGGAAACTCTTGGTTCCATGGTCAGTGGAGCGTGTGCGGTTAGGTATGGAGGATTCAATGTCCACCAGGTCGATAGTCTCTGGATTGTGTATGTGATTTGTCTCGTAATGTGTCACGCTCGCTCCCATATTGGCGTCGGGGTCGGGCGGGTGCACGTGGCGGTGGATGAAGCTCCCACCGCTGCTTACAATACTTAACGTTGGGTTATTCTTGGCTCTTTGGTGTGACTTGTGTTGGCTTTTGAAGTTTAAGGCTATAGACTGAGTTAAGGAGCCCTTCTGAGGGCCAAAACGTGGCACCGAAATATCACGCAGCTCCACATATTCTCCTTCAATCTCACTGGAGCAATCTGGTTTGACATCCAATGTAATATCGGCTGTGCGGCCGTGACTGGTGGATGGAGCTTCCAGAACAGCTTCCTCATCTTGGACCATCAATACTTCCAGGGGATGGTGGGCCGGACCCTCCTTACCTTCCGGTAGAAACTCCTTTGAAACTTCTGCCAACTCCTCAATTGATGGCTTCTTCTCTATAAACTCAGGATGAACGATCAGCTCCCATGACACCCGGTGGAGTTGGCCGTCACAGGTCAGGAGGACCTTCTCCAGCGAGGCCCCGATCCGATCAGAGTTGATGAATTCCAACCATTCCAGGGTGAAGATGGACGTGTAGGACCCCTCCGGGAGCAGAACCTCCTCCACGTTATGTAGATCCTGGGCAAGACATTTCAGTACGATCCGCGGGGTCTTCCTCAAATAAGGCACGACTTGGAGGTAGAAGTCTCCGGGCTGGAGAAGTCGCCAGTCAATGGACGCCAGCTGGAGTACGATCTTCTCGTGGATACAGAGGGGCCACCCAGCATGTCGGAAGAGAAGACCACAATACTGTAACTGCGGAAGAAGGAGACAACAGTGAATATCAGGGCAGGAGCGCAGACCTAACAACCATGACCATGATGGACAAAGCCAACTGCCCAATCCAGCAATGCCGGCTGACACCTGCGGGATTTACTCTAGGTGTGAACTAGGTCTTACAAACTGTACGGGAGCAGAGTGATCGTGAATGGGACCGATCTGTTGCATGTTCTCCGGTCGCGGCCCCCCACCCTCATACTCACACAAGCCTCCTGTTGCAGACCCTGTAAAATTCGTTTTGCCGGGATCAGAAAATCGATGAGATAACGGAGGCCGTCTCCGCGGTAGGTCTTCTCCACCACGTCCAGGACTTGGCACAGTAAGGTGGCGGCGGTGGACTCGAATGGATGGTAGAGGGAGGAGAGGGTCTTCTGGATGCACCCGTCCAGAGACTCGGAATCCTGCGGAGGGAGAGAAATGCGCAGCTGCTTCAGCCGTTTCCATTTACAGATCATCCTTTACACTCAGACCGAAAAATACAGTAAACCCCCCCCCCCCCCCGCAGCCTTGACCTATGGTGAGAAGGAAGGCGCTGAACGGATAAGTTTAGGCGCCCTCACTATGGGGACAACATGGCGCCATATTTTAGGTGACGTGCCGTATTATGAATGTCCTGCATAGCTGAGCGCTACCTGTGTGCCAGCGCCCGGCGGATTATATGTGCAATACTGGAGATTCGGTGTCAGCTCCGCCGCACAGCACACAAAGACGCCGGCGAGGAACCGCATCACACTCCATCTCATCACTCACACCAGATTACTAATGGGGGAGGGGACGTGGATATTAATTACTGCCATTCTCACACTGATCGAGAAGAAACAATGATGGATCCTGGCGCAGATGTGCGAAGACCGTAACGTGAGGAGGACGGACTGAGGAGTGTCAGGTATTGCAGAGAAAAGGTACAAGGAGAAGAAAGTGCAGCACCGCAACGTACAGAACACAAAGGAAAGGTACAAGGAGCAGAACGAAGTGCAGCATCGCAACGTACAGGACACAAAGAAGTGCAGCACCACAATGTACAGGACCTGAAGGATGGTACAAGGAGGAGAACAAAGTGCAGCACCGCAACGTACAGGACACGAAGGAAAGGTGCAAGGAGCAGAATGAAGCGCAGCACCGCAACGTACAGGACACGAAGGAAAGGTGCAAGGAGCAGAATGAAGTGCAGCACCGCAACATACAGGACACAAAGGAAAGGTACAAGGTGAAGAACGAAGTGCAGCACCGCAACGTACAGGACACAAAGGAAAGGTACAAGGTGAAGAACGAAGTGCAGCACCGCAACGTACAGGACACGAAGGAAAGGTGCAAGGAGCAGAACTAAAGCGGGCTTTACACGCTGCGATATCGGTCCAGATATCGCTAGCGTGGGTACCCGCCCCCATCTGTTGTGCGACACAGGCAAATCGCTGCCCGTGTCTCACATCATCGCCCGGACCCGTCACACATACTTACCTGCCCGGCGACGTCGCTGTGACCGGCGAACCGCCTCCTTTCTAAGGGGGCAGTCCATGCGGCGTCACAGCGACGTCACTGAGCGGCCGCCCAATAGAAGCGGAGGGGCGTAGATGAGCGGGACGTAACCTCCCGCCCACCTCCTTCCTTCCGCATAGCGGCCGGGAGGCAGGTAAGGTGAGGTTCCTCGTTACTGCGGTGTCACACGGAGCGATGTGTGCTGCCGCAGGAACGAGGAACAACCTCGTTACTGCTGCAGTAACGATTTTTGAGAATGGACCCCCATGTCACCGATAAGCGATTTTGCACGTTTTTGTAACGATGCAAAATCGCTCATAGGTGTCACACGCAACAGCATCGCTAATGTGGCCGGATGTGCGTCACCAATTCCGTGACCCCAACAAGTTCGCATTAACGATGTCGTAGAGTGTAAAGCCCCCTTAAGTGCAGCATCGCAACGTACAGGACACAAAGGAAAGGTGCAAGGAGCAGAACGAAGTGCAGCATCGCAACGTACAGGACACAAAGGAAAGGTGCAAGGAGCAGAACGGAGTGCAGCACCGCAACATACAGGACACAAAGGAAAGGTACAAGGAGAAGAATGCAGTGCACCAGCAGAATAGTGAGTGCAGCTCTGGAGTACAATACAGGAGGTAACTCAGGATCAGTAATGTATGTACACAGTGACTGCACCAGCAGAATAGTGAGTGCAGCTCTGGAGTATAATACAGGAGGTAACTCAGGATCAGTAATGTATGTACACAGTGACTGCACCAGCAGAATAGTGAGTGCAGCTCTGGAGTATAATGCAGGAGGTAACTCAGGATCAGTAATGTAATGTATGTACACAGTGACTGCACCAGCAGCATAGTGAGTGCAGCTCTGGAGTATAATACAGGAGGTAACTCAGGATCAGTAATGTAATGTATGTACACAGTGACTGCACCAGCAGAATAGTGAGTGCAGCTCTGGAGTATAATACAGGAGGTAACTCAGGATCAGTAATGTAATGTATGTACACAGTGACTGCACCAGCAGAATAGTGAGTGCAGCTCTGGAGTATAATACAGGAGGTAACTCAGGATCAGTAATGTAATGTATGTACACATTGACTGCACCAGCAGAATAGTGAGTGCAGCTCTGGAGTATAATGCAGGAGGTAACTCAGGATCAGTAATGTAATGTATGTACACAGTGACTGCACCAGCAGAATAGTGAGTGCAGCTCTGGAGTATAATACAGGAGGTAACTCAGGATCAGCAATGTAATGTATGTACACAGTGACTGCACCAGCAGAATAGTGAGTGCAGCTCTGGAGTATAATACAGAAGGTAACTCAGGATCAGTAATGTAATGTATGTACACAGTGACTGCACCAGCAGAATAGTGAGTGCAGCTCTGGAGTATAATACAGGAGGTAACTGAGGATCAGTAATGTAATGTATGTACACAGTGACTGCACCAGCAGAATAGGGAGTGCAGCTCTGGAGTATAATACTGGAGGTAACTCAGGATCAGTAATGTAATGTATGTACACAGTGACTGCACCAGCAGAATAGTGAGTGCAGCTCTGGAGTATAATACAGGAGGTAACTCAGGATCAGTAATGTAATGTATGTACACAGTGACTGCACCAGCAGAATAGTGAGTGCAGCTCTGGAGTATAATACAGGACAGGTAATGTAATGAGCTGTCCTGTGTTTTACCTTTGGTTAATTCTGCTTGTTGCACATTATAGCGGTGATTTTTGGAGCCGGCTTGTGTAGGACGTTGGCATTTCCTACGTCATATTAAACAAAGGAACCATTTAATTAGCACAATAAACTGCCAATAGGACACGAGGGGCTTCCTGCAGGCACAGACCCCGCCGCTCCCCCCGCCCGCACACAGCTATTAAATGCTCTTTGTTCTGCGCTGATCTCTTCATTCTACTTTATGAATGGAAACAGAGGTAATGAGCGCTGTCTGTACAGTCACCACCTGAACTGTGCCGTACCGCGGCTTCCTCCGGCCCCCACCCACCGTGATCCGTGCACCCATCTATATCCAGCGCTGCACTCGCTGGCTGCCATCTGTCCGGACGTCACTGTACAGATGGATTTTCTTCGCGCCGATGAGCAAGAAGTGAAACATCAGAACATGAAATGCAACTCAGCTGGTTTTCCCAGTATACAGCACAGTACACAGCACCAGCGATCACCTGGCTCCGCACCGGTCCTGCCTCGTCTGCAGCGCTCATCCTGACAGGCAGGACCGGACTGTGGTGAACAGCTCAGCTACATGTCATCCCGAGCGTCACTGATTGACGGCTCACACATAACAATCCCATCAATCAGACAGTCATGGTGTGACAATCCTTCCCTCTGAGGGGCCACCCAGCTTTTCAGGGCTCCTGAACGGCAGATCTGGATAGTTATGGAACAATCATCTCCATAGATCGACACTGGAAGGGAAAACGTCAGGAAGGTCCAAGTGTCCGGAGCAGTAAAGATGGCGGCGTCTGTGCGATACATTGTAGCCGAATTCCGAGCAAAGCGAGTCCAGACAAGACACAATGTAACGAGCGGCGGTGACACGTCCGTCCTGGGGGGCAACATCAGCGCAGAACGAGCCCCGAATCCCCCCGGGAGGCTGCGCACAGGACGTGTGAACGGAGCCATTGTCCTCAGTCACTTCCTAATATTAGGAAACTTTCAAGACAGTCCCAAAGGTCAGCTTCCCATGGGTCCAACCGGGGGGCGCGTGAGAAAACCGCACCGGCCGACCCCCGAGACTGCAACCCTCAAATCTCCCAGCATGGGGGTTGTAGTATCATGGCGAAGGCTGCATGTGAAGAGCTCTTGTCTCCATGAGATGAATGGTGTGGCCTCCATGCTTTACACTGCAGGCGCCACTCTACAAGGAAATCAGGTCATTGATGAGAATAAAAAACCTGTTCCTTTACAGATTATAAAGCGCTCAATGATCTCTACTCTGCAGATGATATTTATTGGGACCCGCGGGCGTCAGTCACACACCCAGGTGCATATATATATATTATATATATATATATATATATATATATATATATATATATATATATACACACATACACACATACATACACATATATATATATATATATATATTTATTTATATATTATATACATACACAGTACAGACCAAAAGTTTGGACACACCTTCTCGTTGAAAGAGTTTTCTTTATTTCCATGACTCTGAAAATTGTAGATTTACATTGAAGGCATCAAAACTATGAATTATCACATGTGGAATGAAATACTTAACAACGAAGTGTGAAACAACTGAAAATATGTCTTATCAAAAAATCGTGTAAAAAACACGTATAGGAGACTTATTCAAAAATATCAAATTTTATTAATATCAATATAACCAAAGAAGATAAAATCATTATACATGCAAACAAGTATGAGGTAAGTGGATTCTAATATTCACCCACCCATCAATGAACCACCCAGGTCAGCCCATCATGGTATAGAGACCATAGATAAACAGCAAGTGCAATAGTGCTAAAAGCACATAATGTGAACGGATAATCACATCAAACAATCATCCTATATGAACTTACCCATGGTGTAAAGAGAGTAGGCCAGACAGGGGTGGTTCAGAGGTGGACAGGCAAATACCCTTCAACCCGGACGCGCGTGTCGCCAAAGCTTCATCAGCGGGGTGCAGGCGAATGCCTGGCCTACTCTCTTTACACCATTTACATCGATTTTTTGAGTCGATTTTGGAGTATATTCTATGACATCCTTTTGATTGGGGTTTTATATTTAATCCACTAGGATGAAATCATATTATGAGATTTTCCCCTATTCGTCTATGCTATATTTTGTAGTGAAAATATGTCTTATGTTCTGGGTTCTTCACAGTCGCCGCCTTTTGCTGTGATTACTGCTTTGCACACTCTTGGCTTCTCTTGTCACCGGAAATGGTCTTCACTTCACAGGTGCGCCCTGTCAGGTTTAATAAGTGGGATTTCTTATAAATGGGGTTGGGACCATCAGTTGTGTTGTGCAGGAGTCTGGTGGATACACAGCTGATAGTCCTACTGAATACACTGTTAGGATTTGTATTATGGCAAGAAAAAAGCAGCTAAGTAAAGAAAAACGAGTGGCCATCATTACTTTAAGAAATAAAGATCAGTCAGTCCGAAAAATTGGGAAAACTTTGAAAGTGTCCCCAAGTGCAGTGGCAAAACCATCAAACACTACAAAGAAACTGGCTCACATGAGGACCGTCCCAGGAAAGGAAGACCAAGAGTCACCTCTGCTGCGGAGGATAAGTTTATCCGAGTCACCAGCCTCAGAAATCGCAGGTTAACAGCAGCTCAGATTAGAGACCAGGTCAATGCCACACAGAGGTCTAGCAGCAGACACATCTCTAGAACAACTATTAAGAGGAGACTTTGTGCAGCAGCCTTCATGGTAAAATAGCTGCTAGGAAACCACTGCTAAGGACAGGCAACAAGCAGAAGAGACTTGTTTGGGCTAAAGAACACAAGGAATGGACATTAGACCAGTGGAAATCTGTGCTTTGGTCTGATGAGTCCAAATTTGAGATCTTTGGATCCAACCACCGTGTCTTTGTAGAAAAGGTGAACGGATGGACTCTACATGGCTGGTTCCCACCGTGAAGCATGGAGGAGGAGGTGTGATGGTGTGGGTGTGCTTGGCTGGTGACACTGTTGGGGATTTATTCAACATTGAAGGCTATTCATATACATGCTATTCCATCCGGTTTGCGTTTAGTTGGACCATCATTTATTTTTCAACAGGACAATGACCCCAAACACACCTCCAGGCTGTGTAAGGGTTATGTTACTAAGAAGGAGAGTGATGGGGTGCTACACCAGATGACCTGGCCTCCACAGTCACCAGACCTGAACCCAATCGAGATGGTTTGGGGTGAGCTGGACCGCAGAGTGAAGGCAAAAGGGCCAACAAGTGCTAAGCATCTCTGGGAACTCCTTCAAGACTGTTGGAAACCATTTCCGGTGACTACCTCTTGAAGCTCATCAAGAGAATGCCAAGAGTGTGCAAAGCAGTAATCAAAGCGAAAGGTGGTTACTCTGAAGAACCTAGAATATAAGACAGATTTTCAGTTGTTTCACACTTTTTTGTTAAGTATTTCATTCCACATGTGATAATTCATAGTCTTGATGCCTTCAATGTGAATCTACAATTTTCAGTCATGAAAATAAAGACAACTCCTTGAAAGAGAAGGTGTGTCCAAACTTTTGGTCTGTACTAATATATATATATCACTTCTTTGATTCATCTCTTCTGTACTAGCTCAGTATTTGGAAGCTGCCACATACACCGAGCTGTTCCCCGCAGATATCTGTTATCCTCCCTCAGTGCAGTGTCCTGCACGGGGCTCAGACTTAGTGAGCGGAGATCCCCCGTCCCCCCTTCAGACCATCCATATCCCATTCCTGGTGCTGCAGACACCACGGGCCGAGGAGTCTCAGAAGGAGCGGCGTGCGGAGCCTCAGAAGGAGCGGCGTGCGGAGCCTCAGAAGGAGCGGTGTGCGGAGCCTCAGAAGGAGCGGTGTGCGGAGCCTCAGAAGGAGCGGTGTGCGGAGCCTCAGAAGGAGCGGTGTGCGGAGCCTCAGAAGGAGCGGTGTGCGGAGCCTCAGAAGGAGCGGTGTGCGGAGCCTCAGAAGGAGCGGTGTGCGGAGCCTCAGAAGGAGCGGTGTGCGGAGCCTCAGAAGGAGCGGCGTGCGGAGCCTCAGAAGGAGCGGCGTGCGGAGCCTCAGAAGGAGCGGCGTGCGGAGCCTCAGAAGGAGCGGCGTGCGGAGCCTCAGAAGGAGCGGTGTGCGGAGCCTCAGAAGGAGCGGTGTGTGGAGCCTCAGAAGGAGCGGTGTGCGGAGCCTCAGAAGGAGCGGTGTGCGGAGCCTCAGAAGGAGCGGTGTGCGGAGCCTCAGAAGGAGCGGTGTGTGGAGCCTCAGAAGGAGCGGTGTGCGGAGCCTCAGAAGGAGCGGTGTGTGGAGCCTCAGAAGGAGCGGTGTGCGGAGCCTCAGAAGGAGCGGTGTGTGGAGCCTCAGAAGGAGCGGTGTGCGGAGCCTCAGAAGGAGCGGTGTGTGGAGCCTCAGAAGGAGCGGTGTGCGGAGCCTCAGAAGGAGCGGCGTGCGGAGCCTCAGAAGGAGCGGTGTGTGGAGCCTCAGAAGGAGCGGTGTGCGGAGCCTCAGAAGGAGCGGTGTGCGGAGCCTCAGAAGGAGCGGTGTGTGGAGCCTCAGAAGGAGCGGTGTGTGGAGCCTCAGAAGGAGCGGTGTGCGGAGCCTCAGAAGGAGCGGTGTGTGGAGCCTCAGAAGGAGCGGTGTGCGGAGCCTCAGAAGGAGCGGTGTGCGGAGCCTCAGAAGGAGCGGTGTGCGGAGCCTCAGAAGGAGCGGTGTGCGGAGCCATAGAAGGAGCGGTGTGCGGAGCCTCAGAAGGAGCGGTGTGCGGAGCCATAGAAGGAGCGGTGTGCGGAGCCTCAGAAGGAGCGGTGTGTGGAGCCTCAGAAGGAGCGGTGTGCGGAGCCTCAGAAGGAGCGGTGTGCGGAGCCTCAGAAGGAGCGGTGTGTGGAGCCGGACCCTCCTTATACAAGCACAGAAACCACAGAGGACTTCTAAAATATGGAATGAAAAATGTTTCCCAGGAAAATTAACCCTCAGAAATCCCTGCTCTATAGAAGTGCGGAGAACATCACAGGAACCAGAGCTCACCCCCCCCCACAGTGACCGAGACCCCCACAACCACCAGCATTAATACCATCAATAAAAGAGTACACATATGATAATACTGTACTGATCAGCAATTACCTCCTGTATTATACTCCAGAGCTGCACTCACTATTCTGCTGGTGCAGTCACTGTGTACATACATTGCAATACTGATCCTGAGTTACCTCCTGTATTATACTCCAGAGCTGCACTCACTATTCTGCTGGTGCAGTCACTGTGTATATACATTACTGATCCTGAGTTACCTCCTGTATTATACTCCAGAGCTGCACTCACTATTCTGCTGGTGCAGTCACTGTGTACATACATTGCAATACTGATCCTGAGTTACCTCCTGTATTATACTCCAGAGCTGCACTCACTATTCTGCTGGTGCAGTCACTGTGTACATAGAGGAGGTAACTGAGGATCAGTAATGTATTATACTCCAGAGCTGCACTCACTATTCTGCTGGTGCAGTCACTGTGTACATACATTACTGTTCCTGAGTTACCTCCTGTATTATACTCCAGAGCTGCACTCACTATTCTGCTGGTGCAGTCACTGTGTACATACATTACATTACTGATCCTCAGTTACCTCCTGTATTATACTCCAGAGCTGCACTCACTATTCTGCTGGTGCAGTCACTGTGTACATACATTACTGATCCTGAGTTACCTCCTGTATTATACTCCAGAGCTGCACTCACTGTTCTGCAGTTTGTTTGACCCTTGCTCGCGGTTCTCTCCTGCAGACACTGATCAGGCAGGGATTAGAGGAGTAGTGAGTAGATCTGATTTCGGCTTTTATTTTCCTCCGGTGATATAATATTCCGCTATCGGCGCCGCCTATCACCGGGCCGGGCAGAGCGGGGGGGGGGGGGGTCAGGCACCGCTTTCCTGACCTTGGTCCCGGTATACAGGAGGTAAAAGCTTCTCAGGAATGTGGATGAGAAAAATACAGAAATAACCAAAAAGGAACAGAGAAACGGAACATCTAATGGTGCCCGGCGGCTCCCAGCATGGGCGGACAGTCACACAGGTGCGCCTCTCCGATATAAGGCGGGTGATAGGAGTGTGGGGCACATTATATATATATATATATATGGAGAGCGGTGGCAGCAGCGCGCAGAGACCCCTCCATAGACAGGTCCTCACAATACAAGTGCGGACCCCTCTGATAACTCAGGACGACCCAATCATCCAGGGCCCGTCAGCACTCCTCCAGCCCACGGCAATCCCAGTGACTGCGGCCGTCACCGCTCTTTTCCCAGTAGAGGTCCGGTCTCAGCAGCACCCACATACTGGCGGACGGCCCGGCCGCAAACAAAGCCCGATTGTGGGGTCAGTGCGAAAAAATTCCCATCTGTGCTACTCCCCCCCCAAAATACCTCAGAGAGCCAGCGATGGCCGAGCCCAAAAATATATCAAATGCTAGTCATAGCCTCCGGGTCCGGGGGGCCGGCGGACACAGGGCCCGGGGGGCCGGCGACACGGGGCCCGGGGGCCGGCGGACACGGGGCCCGGGGCCGGCGGACACGGGGCCCGGGGGCCGGCGGACACGGGGCCCGGGGGCCGGCGGACACAGGGCCCGGCCCGGGACACAGGGCCCGGGGGCCGGCGGACACAGGGCCCGGGGGCCGGCGGACACAGGGCCCCGGGGGCCGGCGGACACGGGGCCCGGGGGCCGGCGGACACGGGGGCCCGGGGGGGCCGGCGGACACAGGGCCCGGGGGCCGGCGGACACAGGGCCCGGCGGACACAGGGCCCGGGGGCCGGCGGACACAGGGCCCGGGGGCCGGCGGACACAGGGGCCCGGGGGCCGGCGGACACAGGGCCCGGGGGCCGGCGGACACAGGGCCCGGGGGCCGGCGGACACAGGGCCCGGGGGCCGGCCGACACAGGGCCCGGGGGCCGGCCGACACAGGGCCCGGGGGCCGGCGGACACAGGGGCCCGGGGGCCGGCGGACACAGGGCCCGGGGGCCGGCGGACACAGGGCGAAGGGAGAGCGCGGCAAAGGGGGCGAAGGAGAGCGCGGCAAAGGGGCGAATGGAGAGCGCGGCAAAGGGGCGAAGGAGAGGCGCGGCAAAGGGGCGAAGGAGAGCGCGGCAAAGGGGCGAAGGAGAGCGCGGCAAAGGGGCGAAGGAGAGCGCGGCAAAGGGGGCGAAGGAGAGCGCGGCAAAGGGGGCGAAGGAGAGCGCGGCAAAGGGGCGAAGGAGAGCGCGGCAAAGGGGCGAAGGAGGAGCGCGGCAAAGGGTGCGAAGGAGAGCGCGGCAAAGGGGCGAAGGAGAGCGCGGCAAAGGGGGCGAAGGAGAGCGCGGCAAAGGGGCGAAGGAGAGCGCGGCAAAGGGGGAAAGAGAGCGCGGCAAAGGGGCGAAGGAGAGCGCGGCAAAGGGGCGAAGGAGAGCGCGGCAAAGGGGCGAAGGAGAGCGCGGCAAAGGGGCGAAGGAGAGCGCGGCAAAGGGGCGAAGGAGAGCGCGGCAAAGGGGCGAAGGAGAGCGCGGCAAAGGGGCGAAGGAGAGCGCGGCAAAGGGGCGAAGGAGAGCGCGGCAAAGGGGCGAAGGAGGAGCGCGGCAAAGGGGCAAAGGAGAGCGCGGCAAAAGGGGCGAAGGAGAGCGCGGCAAAGGGGCGAAGGAGAGCGCGGCAAAGGGGGAAAGGAGAGCGCGGCAAAGGGGGAAAGATGAGCGCGGCAAAGGGGGCGATGGAGAGCGCGGCAAAGGGGCGAAGGAGAGCGCGGGCAAAGGGGCGAAGGAGAGCGCGGCAAAGGGGCAAAGGAGAGCGCGGCAAAGGGGCGAAGGAGAGCGCGGCAAAGGGGCGAAGGAGAGCGCGGCAAAGGGGGGAAAGAGAGCGCGGCAAAGGGGGAAAGAGAGCGCGGCAAAGGGGGCGAAGGAGAGCGCGGCAAAGGGGCGAAGGAGAGCGCGGCAAAGGGGCGAAGGAGAGCGCGGCAAAGGGGCGAAGGAGAGCGCGGCAAAGGGGGAAAGAGAGCGCGGCAAAGGGGCGAAGGAGAGCGCGGCAAAGGGGGCAAAGGAGAGCGCGGCAAAGGGGCGAAGGAGAGCGCGGCAAAGGGGCGAAGGAGAGCGCGGCAAAGGGGGAAAGAGAGCGCGGCAAAGGGGGAAAAGAGCACGGCAAAGGGGGAAAGAGCGCGGCAAAGGGGGCGAAGGAGAGCGCGGCAAAAGGAGGAAAGAGAGCGCGGCAAAAAAAGTAGAGGAGAGAGATATGATGATCGCTTTCCTCATAATACAAAAGATATAAATATAGAATCCAGGACACAACATTCGGAATATAACGAGCCGCGGCGGAGATTCAGAGGATTGTGGCGACTCGGCGACTTTCCACGCCTCGCCTGCATTAATCCCGCACAGTCATGTCTGGGCAGTGAGGGGTTAATGTGGAAGCACTCGGCAGAACAAACTGCAAGCGCCATCAGAACTGCAGACAATGGACTCCGGGAACACCAAAACCACAATCAAATCTGAAGGGTGGAAGAGGAAGAACGCAAGCTCAGCGCTCTCATCCTCCGCCACACCGCCAGCCGCACCTACAGCCACCGACCGCGAGCCGAAAACAGCCACCGATCCAGATATATAGAGATAAAATATATACACACACAATGATCGAGACGGGGTGCAGCCCAGAACCCCCCAACATACAGCCAACAATGGGGCTATACCAGCAAACACCTGCAATCAGTCCAGCAGAATAGTGAGTGCAGCTCTGGAGTATAATACAGGGGGTAACTCAGGATCAGTAATGTATCGTACACAGTGACTGCACCAGCAGAATAGTGAGTGCAGCTCTGGAGTATAATACAGGAGGTAACTCAGGATCAGTAATGTAATGTATGTACACAGTGACTGCACCAGCAGAATAGTGAGTGCAGCTCTGGAGTAGAATACAGGAGGTAACTCAGGATCAGTAATGTATGTACACAGTGACTGCACCAGCAGAATAGTGAGTGCAGCTCTGGAGTATAATACAGGGGGTAACTCAGGATCAGTAATGTAATGTATGTACACAGTGAGTGCACCAGCAGAATAGTGAGTGCAGCTCTGGAGTAGAATACAGGAGGTAACTCAGGATCAGTAATGTAATGTATGTACACAGTGAGTGCACCAGCAGAATAGTGAGTGCAGCTCTGGGGGTATAATACAGGAGGTGACTCAGGATCAGTAATGTAATGTATGTACACAGTGAGTGCAGCAGCAGAATAGTGAGTGCAGCTCTGGAGTAGAATACAGGAGGTAACTCAGGGATCAGTAATGTAATGTATGTACACAGTGAGTGCAGCAGCAGAATAGTGAGTGCAGCTCTGGAGTAGAATACAGGAGGTAATTCCGGCTCAGTGCAGGATTCCCCGGGGCTTGTTGCGGTGACATTGGTGTGAGATTGCGGTTGCTGCCTCTGGTGATTATACGGTATACAGGATGTGGTGAGTGCACACGGCTGCGCACTCCTCGCATTATTATTATCGGCCTTTGCGCGGTTCATTGGTATATATCAGTGTGGTTTGGGCTTCTGTGACACACGACCTGTGACCCGTCATTAGGGGCAGTTTTTTCTTTTCCTTTTGTTCCTGACTTTTTTTTTCTGTATCTTCCATAGAAATCCAGAGATTTGGGTTTTTAAATTTTGAGCCAAGTTTAGGGTCTTTACCAGGTCGTCCCTTACTAGGAATGAGTCTGTAAAGCACTAAATTTCACTTCCAGGAACAGCGCCCCCCGGGGCTCAGGTTGTGTCAGGTACTGCAGCTCAGCTCCATTGCAGTATATTAGACAGAATTGCAGAACCAGATATACCCTATACACAAGGGGGGGGCATTTTAGGAAACAAAAAACTGCCGTGATTTTCCAAATCTGTGCAACCCCTTTAAATATTTACAATAATGGAACGCTCAGACTTTACAATGGAGGCTCTGAGTGTTGCGCTCAGGTGATGACTCACGTGCTGAGTATGATGCACTCTATGGACCGACTACAGCGTATACGGCCCCCCGTCGTCCAGTCCCCTCGTGCACCCCCTTTCTTGCCCGGATGCAAACATCTCCAGGTTCCGATTCCGGAACGTCCGAAGTCTTGTAATTACCCGGGAGGGTCTTACAAGAAAGCTTTATTAACTATTAAAGGCCTGATCTGGAGCGGGCGGTGGCCTCGCCCTGGATGAGAAGCGCAGAGCGGTGGAGAGGTAATAAATACATGAAAGGAATCGGGGCGGGCGGCCACCAAATACCGGGCGATCATACACGGATATACGGTCACTGCCGGATTCATCACCTCCATACTACACAGGAGGGGAATGAATACACAAGGGCACCGGGACGCCAACACCGCACCAGCCAGGGACTCGCTCATTCAAATGTTTGCTGAGTAGTCCAGTGGGCGGGCCTAATCTGTGATTGACAGCTCCTCCGCTATGCATGGCAAGCAGGGATTCGGATGAATGACGGTTTGGAAATAAATGGCTCATTCTGAATGCAGCTCTGGAGAAAACACACTGAGTGTTATGAAGGAGTTAATAGTTGGCAGTAAATGCAGTGTATGCAAAATTGAGCGCAGCAATGCAAATGAGAGCAAAAGCAATAACAGGAGTCAAAGACGGGGGGCAAGGACGGAGCAACGTGCTACAGGGTCCCCAAATCTACTACGACCGTCAGCCTATGCAACCCTCACATCTCCCCTCTGTGATTGGACCCCCTCACACCGCTCCTCCTATCTCCCCTCTGTGATTGGACCCCCTCACACCGCTCCTCCTATCACTCCTCTGTGAGAAGACCACTCACACCGCTCCTCCTATCTCCCCTCTGTGAGAAGACCACTCACACCGCTCCTCCTCCTATCTCCCCTCTGTGAGAGTACCCCTCACACCGCTCCTTCTATCTCCCCTCTGTGATTGGACCCCTCACACCGCTCCTCCTATCACTCCTCTGTGAGAAGACCACTCACACCGCTCCTCCTCCTATCTCCCCTCTGTGAGAGGACCCCTCACACCGCTCCTTCTATCTCCCCTCTGTGAGAGGACCCCTCACACCGCTCCTCCTATCTCCCCTCTGTGATTGGACCCCTCACACCGCTCCTTCTATCTCCCCTCTGTGATTGGACCCCCTCACACCGCTCCTCCTATCTCCCCTCTGTGATTGGACCCCCTCACACCGCTCCTCCTATCTCCCCTCTGTGATTGGACCCCCTCACACCGCTCCTCCTATCTCCCCTCTGTGAGAGGACCCCTCACACCGCTCCTCCTATCTCCCCTCTGTGAGAGGACCCCTCACACCGCTCCTCCTATCTCCCCTCTGTGAGAGGACCCCTCACACCGCTCCTCCTATCTCCCCTCTGTGATTGGACCCCCTCACACCGCTCCTCCTATCTCCCCTCTGTGAGAGGACCCCTCACACCGCTCCTCCTATCTCCCCTCTGTGATTGGACGCCCTCACACCGCTCCTATCTCCCCTCTGTGAGAGGACCCCCTCACACCGCTCCTCCTCCTATCTCTCCTCTGTGAGAGGACCCCTCACACCGCTCCTCCTCCTATCTCTCCTCTGTAAGAGGACCCCCCACACCGCTCCTCCTATCTCCCCTCTGTGAGAGGACCCCTCACACCGCTCCTCCTATCTCACCTCTGTGAGAGGACCCCTCACACCGCTCCTCCTATCTCCCCTCTGTGAGAGGACCCCTCACACCGCTCCTCCTATCTCTCCTCTGTGAGAGGACCCCTCACACCGCTCCTCCTATCTCTCCTCTGTGAGAGGACCCCTCACACCGCTCCTCCTATCTCTCCTCTGTGAGAGGACCCCTCACACCGCTCCTCCTATCTCCCCTCTGTGAGAGGACCCCTCACACCGCTCCTCCTATCTCTCCTCTGTGAGAGGACCCCTCACACCGCTCCTCCTATCTCTCCTCTGTGAGAGGACCCCTCACACCGCTCCTCCTATCTCACCTCTGTGAGAGGACCCCTCACACCGCTCCTCCTATCTCTCCTCTGTGAGAGCACCCCTCACACCGCTCCTCCTATCTCTCCTCTGTGAGAGGACCCCTCACACCGCTCCTCCTATCTCTCCTCTGTGAGAGGACCCCTCACACCGCTCCTCCTATCTCTCCTCTGTGATTGGACCCCCTCACACCGCTCCTCCTATCTCTCCTCTGTGATTGGACCCCCTCACACCGCTCCTCCTATCTCTCCTCTGTGATTGGACCCCCTCACACCGCTCCTCCTATCTCCCCTCTGTGAGAGGACCCCCTCACACCGCTCCTCCTCCTATCTCTCCTCTGTGAGAGGACCCCTCACACCGCTCCTCCTCCTATCTCTCCTCTGTGAGAGGACCCCCTCACACCGCTCCTCCTATCTTTTGGCCCCCCTGTGTGTGGAGTTGGCTATTGACCACGTTGCTCGGTAGTGATGTAAACTGGACGGTTGCGTCACGTCCCTGTGTGTAGGATCGCACAGCTCCAGAATACGGTTCTCCGCGTCCGTCCTCTGTAAATAGCCCCATGTATATGTATATGTGTATATATATATATATATATATATATATTCAGGCCTGAAACACAAGCTAAAGACAGTGTGCAGCCGCCTAAAAATACCCCCCGCAGGGGCGCGCAGTGACCCCAGCACCCGCCACACACAGGGGTCTGCGCCTCCTCCACAGCACTCAGCTGAATTGGGAGACATCAGAGTGTTTAACCCCTCACATTCCCCAGACTCCAAATATACCCGGTGACATAATGGAGACGGCGCTCAGCTCTGTGCAGAGCGGGACCAGGCCCGAAATTAACGAGGACGTTCCCTACAGACAAAAGGTAAATATCCGGGTGTGCACGGGGCCAGGAGGAAGGCTGCACCGCTCCCTATAACACGCAGAAAACGAGACTGCACCAGCAGAACAGCGAGCGCAGCTCTGGAGTATAATACAGGATAAGTAATGCATGTACAACACGCCTGCACCAGCAGAACAGTGAGCGCAGCTCTGGAGTATAACAGGATAAGTAATGCATGTACAACATGCGTGCACCAGCAGAACAGCGAGCGCAGCTCTGGAGTATGATACAGGATAAATAATGTATATACACCGTGCCTGCACCAGCAAAACAGTGAGCGCAGCTCTGGAGTATAATACAGGATAAGTAACATATGTACACAATCACTCCACCAGCAGAACAGCGAGCGCAGCTCTGGAGTATACTACAGGATAAATAATGTAGGTATATACACCGTGCCTGCACCAGCAGAACAATGAACGCAGCTCTGGAGTATAATACAGGATAAGTAATGTATACAACGTGCCTGAACCAGCAGAACAGTGAGCACAGCTCTGGAGTATAACACAGGATAAGTAACATATGTACACAGTGTCTGCACCAGCAGAATAGTGAGTGCAGCTCTGGAGTATAATACAGGCGGTAACTCAGGATCAGTAATGTAATGTATGTACACAGTGACTGCACCAGCAGAATAGTGAGTGCAGCTCTGGGGTATAATACAGGAGGTAACTCAGGATCAGTAATGTAATGTATGTACACAGTGACTGCACCAGCAGAATAGTGAGTGCAGCTCTGGAGTATAATACAGGCGGTAACTCAGGATCAGTAATGTAATGTATGTACACAGTGACTGCACCAGCAGAATAGTGAGTGCAGCTCTGGGGTATAATACAGGAGGTAACTCAGGATCAGTAATGTAATGTATGTACACAGTGAGTGCACCAGCAGAATAGTGAGTGCAGCTCTGGAGTATAATACAGGCGGTAACTCAGGATCAGTAATGTAATGTATGTACACAGTGACTGCACCAGCAGAATAGTGAGTGCAGCTCTGGAGTATAATACAGGCGGTAACTCAGGATCAGTAATGTAATGTATGTACACAGTGACTGCACCAGCAGAATAGTGAGTGCAGCTCTGGGGTATAATACAGGAGGTAACTCAGGATCAGTAATGTAATGTATGTACACAGTGACTGCACCAGCAGAATAGTGAGTGCAGCTCTGGAGTATAATACAGGAGGTAACTCAGGATCACTAATGTAATGTATGTACACAGTGACTGCACCAGCAGAATAGTGAGTGCAGCTCTGGAGTACAATACAGGAGGTAACTCAGGACCAGTAAAGTAATGTATGTACACAGTGAGTGCACCAGCAGAATAGTGAGTGCAGCTCTGGAGTATAATACAGGAGGTAACTCAGGATCAGTAATGTAATGTATGTACACAGTGACTGCACCAGCAGAATAGTGAGTGCAGCTCTGGAGTAAAATACAGGCGGTAACTCAGGATCAGTAATGTATGTACACAGTGACTGCACCAGCAGAATAGTGAGTGCAGCTCTGGGGTATAATACAGGAGGTAACTCAGGATCAGTAATGTAATGTATGTACACAGTGACTGCACCAGCAGAATAGTGAGTGCAGCTCTGGAGTATAATACAGGAGGTAACTCAGGATCAGTAATGTAATGTATGTACACAGTGACTGCACCAGCAGAATAGTGAGTGCAGCTCTGGAGTACAATACAGGAGGTAACTCAGGACCAGTAAAGTAATGTATGTACACAGTGAGTGCACCAGCAGAATAGTGAGTGCAGCTCTGGAGTATAATACAGGAGGTAACTCAGGATCAGTAATGTAATGTATGTACACAGTGACTGCACCAGGAGAATAGTGAGTGCAGCTCTGGAGTATAATACAGGAGGTAACTCAGGATCAGTAATGTAATGTATGTACACAGTGACTGCACCAGGAGAATAGTGAGTGCAGCTCTGGAGTATAATACAGGAGGTAACTCAGGATCAGTAATGTAATGTATGTACACAGTGACTGCACCAGGAGAATAGTGAGTGCAGCTCTGGAGTACAATACAGGAGGTAACTCAGGACCAGTAAAGTAATGTATGTACACAGTGAGTGCACCAGCAGAATAGTGAGTGCAGCTCTGGAGTACATGTCTTCTCTTGTATGGTGGGGCACGGGGGTGTCCTCCCTGTTGTTATTTACATTATGTGTAGA
Organism: Anomaloglossus baeobatrachus; assembly: GCF_048569485.1. Lineage (NCBI taxonomy): Eukaryota > Metazoa > Chordata > Amphibia > Anura > Aromobatidae > Anomaloglossus > Anomaloglossus baeobatrachus. Next base: position 206,171,867 of record NC_134362.1, read on the forward strand.
TCAGATGTGAGGTATACGCTGTTCGGTGCTTCGCACCCTGTCGCCTCCTCCGCGGTGTTTCACTTATATATTATTCTTATCAATTCAGCTAAATGTCGCAGATATAAATGCAAACAGTTTCCTCTTTTTCACTGCACACATCGGTGGCACCGGGGACGTGCTGCAGCTGGGATGCAAATACCCAACACGTGCTCTTCTCCGGGGCTCCGGCTGCACCGCTGTCTAGTATCTGCCCCGACACACGGTGCAGCGCGGCGTGCAGCAGAGTGCGGCCCGGGGCAGCAGCAGAGTGCGGGGCAATAGAGTGCGGGCACCAGCCTCGGCTTATTCCACACTGGCACCTGCCCAAATTAAAATGTCCCTTCCCTCTCGGGTTTAGCAGCGCAGCTCCGTTCTTCCCACGCAGGATTCCAAGTCTGCGCTGATCCACCAAAAGGGGTTTGATGTCACGTCCTGCACCGGGGGCTCTGGAGCCGATCACTGAGGATGTGTCTGCTCCGGTGCCAGGCGCCCCCTGCACAGCAATGTCACCTGAGCAGCCGGCTGATGGGCAGGGCACCGCCGGGAAACATACCAGACATTCACCAAACCGGCCGCCCGCACACAGCCAGTCCCGGCCCTCACTTCTGGGATCAATGCCAAGTCACCAGTGCCCAGCAGTCACCGTCCGGCCGGCACCGGTGCCCGCAATACACCAGTCTGCCCAGCAGTCACCGTCCGGCCGGCACCGGTGCCCGCAATACACCAGTCTGCCCAGCAGTCACCGACCGGCCGGCACCGGTGCCCGCAATACACCAGTCTGCCCAGCAGTCACCGACCGGCCGGCACCGGTGCCCGCAATACACCAGTCACCGACCGGCCGGCACCGGTGCCCGCAATACACCAGTCTGCCCAGCAGTCACCGTCCGGCCGCCACTGGTGCCCGCAATACACCAGTCTGCCCAGCAGTCACCGTCCGGCCGGCACCGGTGCCCGCAATACACCAGTCTGCCCAGCAGTCACCGACCGGGCCGGCACCGGTGCCCGCAATACACCATTCTGCCCAGCAGTCACCGACCGGCCGGCACCGGTGCCCGCAATACACCAGTCTGCCCAGCAGTCACCGACCGGCCGGCACCGATGCCCGCAATACACCAGTCTGCCCAGCAGTCACCGACCGGCCGGCACCGGTGCCCGCAATACACCAGTCTGCCCAGCAGTCACCGTACGGCCGGCACCGGTGCCCGCAATACACCAGTCTGGTAAGATCCTGGGCACTGGTGGAAAGACACCGCTGCAGACGGTGATTTGCAGGATACCCAGCACATGAGCGATGCCCCCAGGGACCCCCCCCACGCCAAAATATAAAATATGTGGCGATTACACCGCACTATACACAAGTGTCAGAAAAGTGACGCACACACCGCACAATACACCGCACTATAGACCACATACTATACCGCACAATACACCGCACTATAGACCACATACTATACCGCACAATACACCGCACTATAGACCACATACTATACCGCACAATACACCGCACTATAGACCACATACTATACCGCACAATACACCGCACTATAGACCACATACTATACCGCACAATACACCGGGGCACAATACACCGCATACTACACCGGGGGCACAATACACCGGGGCACAATACACCGGGGCACAATACACCGGGGCACAATACACCGGGACACAATACACCGCATACTACACCGGGGCACAATACACCGCATACTACACCGGGGCACAATACACCGCATACTACACCGGGGCACAATACACCGCACAATACACCGGGGCACAATACACCGCATACTACACCGGGGCACAATACACCGCACAATACACCGGGGCACAATACACCGCACAATACACCGGGGCACAATACACCGCACAATACACCGGGGCACAATACACCGCACAATACACCGGGGCACAATACACCGCACAATACACTGGGGCACAATACACCGGGGCACAATACACCGCACAATACACCGGGGCACAATACACCGGGGCACAATACACCACACAATACACCGGGGCACAATACACCGGGGCACAATACACTGGGGCACAATACACCGCGGCACAATACACCGCATACTACACCGGGGCACAATACACCGCACAATACACCACATACTACACCGGGGCACAATACACCGAGGCACAATACACCGCATACTACACCGGGGCACAATACACCGCATACTACACCGGGGCACAATACACCGCACAATACACCACATACTACACCGGGGCACAATACACCGAGGCACAATACACCGCATACTACACCGGGGCACAATACACCGCATACTACACCGGGGCACAATACACCGCACAATACACCGGGGCACAATACACCGCATACTACACCGGGGCACAATACACCGCACAATACACCGGGGCACAATACACCGGGGCACAATACACCGCATACTACACCGGGGCACAATACACCGCACAATACACCACATACTACACCGGGGCACAATACACCGAGGCACAATACACCGCATACTACACCGGGGCACAATACACCGCATACTACACCGGGGCACAATACACCGCACAATACACCGGGGCACAATACACCGCATACTACACCGGGGCACAATACACCGCACAATACACCGGGGCACAATACACCGCATACTACACCGGGGCACAATACACCGCACAATACACCGGGGCACAATACACCGCATACTACACCGGGGCACAATACACCGCATACTACACCGGGGCACAATACACCGCACAATACACTGGGGCACAATACACCGCACAATACACTGGGGCACAATACACCGCACAATACACTGGGGCACAATACACCGCACAATACACTGGGGCACAATACACCGCATACTACACCGGGGCACAATACACCGAGGCACAATACACCGCATACTACACCGGGGCACAATACACCGCACAATACACCACATACTACACCGGAGCACAATACACCGCACAATACACCACATACTACACCGGGGCACAATACACCGCACAATACACTGGGGCACAATACACCGCACAATACACTGGGGCACAATACACCGCATACTACACCGGGGCACAATACACCGCACAATACACCGGGGCACAATACACCGCATACTACACCGGGGCACAATACACCGCACAATACACCGGGGCACAATACACCGCATACTACACCGGGGCACAATACACCGCACAATACACCGGGGCACAATACACCGCATACTACACCGGGGCACAATACACCGCACAATACACCGGGGCACAATACACCGCATACTACACCGGGGCACAATACACCGCATACTACACCGGGGCACAATACACCGCACAATACACTGGGGCACAATACACCGCACAATACACTGGGGCACAATACACCGCATACTACACCGGGGCACAATACACCGCACAATACACCGGGGCACAATACACCGCACAATACACTGGGGCACAATACACCGCACAATACACTGGGGCACAATACACCGCATACTACACCGGGGCACAATACACCGAGGCACAATACACCGCATACTACACCGGGGCACAATACACCGCACAATACACCACATACTACACCGGGGCACAATACACCGCACAATACACTGGGGCACAATACACCGCACAATACACTGGGGCACAATACACCGCATACTACACCGGGGCACAATACACCGAGGCACAATACACCGCATACTACACCGGGACACAATACACCGCACAATACACCACATACTACACCGGGGCACAATACATCGCACAATACACTGGGGCACAATACACCGCACAATACACTGGGGCACAATACACCGCATACTACACCGGGGCACAATACACCGCACAATACACTGGGGCACAATACACCGCATACTACACCGGGGCACAATACACCGGGGCACAATACACCGCACAATACACTGGGGCACAATACACCGCACAATACACCGGGGCACAATACACCGCATACTACACCGGGGCACAATACACCGCACAATACACCCGGGCACAATACACGGCGCGCTCCACACATCACAGACAGGAAACGGCGCACTCTACACATCACAGACAGGACACTATACAGCGCAGACACGACACAGAGCACTCTACACATCACAGACAGGAAACGGCGCACTCTACACATCACAGACAGGACACTATACAGCGCAGACACGACACAGAGCACTCTACACATCACAGACAGGACACGGCGCACTCTACACAACACAGACAGGACACTATACAGCGCAGACACGACACAGAGCACTCTACACATCACAGACAGGACACGGCGCACTCTACACAACACAGACAGGACACGGAGCACTCTACACATCACAGACAGGACACGGCGCACTCTACACATCACAGACAGGACACTATACAGCGCAGACACGACACAGAGCACTCTACACATCACAGACAGGAAACGGCGCACTCTACACATCACAGACAGGACACTATACAGCGCAGACACGACACAGAGCACTCTACACATCACAGACAGGAAACGGCGCACTCTACACATCACAGACAGGACACTATACAGCGCAGACACGACACAGAGCACTCTACACATCACAGACAGGACACGGCGCACTCTACACAACACAGACAGGACACGGAGCACTCTACACATCACAGACAGGACACGGCGCACTCTACACATCACAGACAGGACACGGAGCACTCTACACATCACAGACAGGACACGGCGCACTCTACACATCACAGACAGGACACGGAGCACTCTACACATCACAGACAGGACACGGAGCACTCTACACATCACAGACAGGACACTATACAGCGCAGACAGGACACGGCGCACTCTACACATCACAGACAGGACACTATACAGCGCAGACACGACACAGAGCACTCTACACATCACAGACAGGACACGGAGCACTCTACACATCACAGACAGGACACGGAGCACTCTACACATCACAGACAGGACACGGAGCACTCTACACATCACAGACAGGACACTATACAGCGCAGACACGACACAGAGCACTCTACACATCACAGACAGGACACGGCGAACTCTACACATCACAGACAGGACACGGAGCACTCTACACATCACAGACAGGACACGGCGCACTCTACACATCACAGACACGACACGGCGCACTCTACACATCACAGACAGGACACGGAGCACTCTACACATCACAGACAGGACACGGAGCACTCTACACATCACAGACAGGACACGGCGCACTCTACACATCACAGACAGGACACTATACAGCGCAGACACGACACAGAGCACTCTACACATCACAGACAGGACACGGGGCACTCTACACATCACAGACAGGACACGGCGCACTCTACACATCACAGACAGGACACGGAGCACTCTACACATCACAGACAGGACACGGAGCACTCTACACATCACAGACAGGACACTATACAGCGCAGACACGACACAGAGCACTCTACACATCACAGACAGGACACGGCGAACTCTACACATCACAGACAGGACACGGAGCACTCTACACATCACAGACAGGACACGGAGCACTCTACACATCACAGACACGACACGGAGCACTCTACACATCGCAGACAGGACACTACACATCACAGACAGGACACGGAGCACTCTACACATCACAGACAGGACACTACACATCACAGACAGGACACGGAGCACTCTACACATCACAGACAGGACACGGCGAACTCTACACATCACAGACAGGACACGGAGCACTCTACACATCACAGACAGTTTTTAACTTTAGTAGGTTAGGGACTGTCTCAGATGGGTACACCGTGACGAGGTGAGACAGCTTCTTACCTTTTTGCAAAAATGTATATACTAAGTACCCTGTTATTAAGCACTTGCAATTTATTTATTTATAGTCAGGGTATTTTTCCTACAATTTTTCTCCTTGGTTTTTTTCTAGTCTTGAGGCTGCAATTCACATGCTTGTAATGTTGCATGTTTATTGAACATTTGTTACAGCTCAGTTTTTTTGTGTTTTTTGTCTGTTATCTTGCTTGAAGGCAAGTTGGGGGTGCAGCCCTCCTGATACTGAGGCTGAACAATTACCTGCGTCTCACTTTTTGCTGTGTATTTAATCTGGGACCCAGCTGACCACTTTACCATTCATATTGAAGTTTTGGACATGACACAAGTCAGGTACAGAATATGTTTTTAACTTTAGTAGGTTAGGGACTGTCTCAGATGGGTACACCGTGACGAGGTGAGACAGCTTCTTACCTTTTTGCAAAAATGTATATACTAAGTACCCTGTTATTAAGCACTTGCAATTTATTTATTTATAGTCAGGGTATTTTTCCTACAATTTTTCTCCTTGGTTTTTTTTCTAGTCTTGAGGCTGCAATTCACATGCTTGTAATGTTGCATGTTTATTGAACATTTGTTACAGCTCAGTTTTTTTGTGTTTTTTACATCACAGACAGGACACTATACAGCGCAGACAGGACACGGCGCACTCTACACATCACAGACAGGACACTATACAGCGCAGACACGACACAGAGCACTCTACACATCACAGACAGGACACGACGCACTCTACACATCACAGACAGGACACGACGCACTCTACACATCACAGACAGGACACGGAGCACTCTACACATCACAGACAGGACACTATACAGCGCAGACAGGACACGGCGCACTCTACACATCACAGACAGGACACTATACAGCGCAGACACGACACAGAGCACTCTACACATCACAGACAGGACACGGAGCACTCTACACATCACAGACAGGACACGGAGCACTCTACACATCACAGACAGGACACGGAGCACTCTACACATCACAGACAGGACACGGAGCACTCTACACATCACAGACACGACACGGAGCACTCTACACATCACAGACAGGACACTACACATCACAGACAGGACACGGAGCACTCTACACATCACAGACAGGACACTACACATCACAGACAGGACACGGAGCACTCTACACATCACATACAGGACACTATACAGCGCAGACAGGACACGGCGCACTCTACACATCACAGACAGGACACTATACAGCGCAGACACGACACAGAGCACTCTACACATCACAGACAGGACACTATACAGCGCAGACACGACACAGAGCACTCTACACATCACAGACAGGACACGGAGCACTCTACACATCACAGACAGGACACGGCGCACTCTACACATCACAGACAGGACACGGAGCACTCTACACATCACAGACAGGACACGGAGCACTCTACACATCACAGACAGGACACTATACAGCGCAGACAGGACACGGCGCACTCTACACATCACAGACAGGACACTATACAGCGCAGACACGACACAGAGCACTCTACACATCACAGACAGGACACGGAGCACTCTACACATCACAGACAGGACACGGCGCACTCTACACATCACAGACAGGACACGGAGCACTCTACACATCACAGACAGGACACTATACAGCGCAGACAGGACACGGCGCACTCTACACATCACAGACAGGACACTATACAGCGCAGACACGACACAGAGCACTCTACACATCACAGACAGGACACTATACAGCGCAGACACGACACAGAGCACTCTACACATCACAGACAGGACACGGAGCACTCTACACATCACAGACAGGACACTACACATCACAGACAGGACACGGAGCACTCTACACATCACAGACAGGACACTACACATCACAGACAGGACACGGAGCACTCTACACATCACAGACAGGACACTATACAGCGCAGACACGACACAGAGCACTCTACACATCACAGACAGGACACGGAGCACTCTACACATCACAGACACGACACGGAGCACTCTACACATCACAGACAGGACACTACACATCACAGACAGGACACGGAGCACTCTACACATCACAGACAGGACACTATACAGCGCAGACACGACACAGAGCACTCTACACATCACAGACAGGACACTATACAGCGCAGACACGACACGGAGCACTCTACACATCACAGACAGGACACTACACATCACAGACAGGACACGGCGCACTCTACACATCACAGACACGACACGGCGCACTCTACACATCACAGACAGGACACGGCGCACTCTACACATCACAGACAGGACACTATACAGCGCAGACACGACACAGAGCACTCTACACATCACAGACAGGACACGGAGCACTCTACACATCACAGACAGGACACGGCGCACTCTACACATCACAGACAGGACACGGAGCACTCTACACATCACAGACAGGACACGGAGCACTCTACACATCACAGACAGGACACGGAGCACTCTACACATCACAGACAGGACACGGAGCACTCTACACATCGCAGACAGGACACTATACAGCGCAGACAGGACACGGCGCACTCTACACATCGCAGACAGGACACGGCGCACTCTACACATCGCAGACAGGACACGGCGCACTCTACACATCGCAGACAGGACACGGCGCACTCTACACATCGCAGACAGGACACGGCGCACTCTACACATCGCAGACAGGACACGGCGCACTCTACACATCGCAGACAGGACACGGCGCACTCTACACATCGCAGACAGGACACGGCGCACTCTACACATCGCAGACAGGACACGGCGCACTCTACACATCGCAGACAGGACACGGCGCACTCTACACATCGCAGACAGGACACGGCGCACTCTACACATCGCAGACAGGACACGGCGCACTCTACACATCGCAGACAGGACACGGCGCACTCTACACATCGCAGACAGGACACGGAGCACTCTACACATCACAGACAGGACACGGCGCACTCTACACATCGCAGACAGGACACGGCGCACTCTACACATCACAGACAGGACACTATACAGCGCAGACAGGACACGGCGCACTCTACACATCGCAGACAGGACACTATACAGCGCAGACAGGACACGGCGCACTCTACACATCGCAGACAGGACACGGCGCACTCTACACATCACAGACAGGACACGGCGCACTCTACACATCACAGACAGGACACGGCGCACTCTACACATCACAGACAGGACACGGCGCACTCTACACATCACAGACAGGACACGGCGCACTCTACACATCACAGACAGGACACTATACAGCGCAGACAGGACACGGCGCACTCTACACATCGCAGACAGGACACTATACAGCGCAGACACGGGTCATAAAGTGTCTGACAGAAAAGTTCCAAACACAGGAGCCATCATACAGAGGAGCCAGAGACCATGCACCATATCCCCCTATAGCAGATACCGCAGAGCCTGCCGCCGGGTGTGCACATAACATGCAGTGACCTTCCTGCCCCTCCTCACCATGTCTCCGGAGCCGCGCTCTCCTCCGCTCACCTCGCTGCCATGTTCAGGAGTAGTGAGAGCCCCGGAGCTGCGCTCATCCCGGCCCCGCCCCCTCCTGTGCACGGCGGAGACCGGCCACAAGGGGGAGTGCGAGGGCCGGCGGCGCTGTCCCCACAGGCTGCGACTACAAGGCCCAGCACAGGCTGCGACTGCAAGGCCCGGCACAGGCTGCGACTGCAAGGCCCGGCACAGGCTGCGACTGCAAGGCCCGGCACAGGCTTGTCAGGACATGCTGGGGAGATTCTCCATGGGTTTTACCTGTGCAATATTCTCATTACATGAAAAGACCTGCTGCTGCTTGCTGTCAGTGAATGGAGACATTCCTGAGAATTATCCTGGGTCTTTCTATAGTTGGATGTATGGACAAGTGATTCCATTTACTGACATCAAGCAGCGGTATTGTAAAGTATCAGTGAGATCTACACTGGGAGTACAATCAGCAGGTAGACACTTGGGGGCCCCCGTTACCTGTCAGTAAAGTCTACAATCAGCAGGTAGACACTTGGGGGCCCCGTTACCTGTCAGTGAGGTCTACAATCAGCAGGTAGACACTTGGGGGCCCCGTTACCTGTCAGTGAGGTCTACAATCAGCAGGTAGACACTTGGGGGCCCCGTTACCTGTCAGTGAGGTCTACAATCAGCAGGTAGACACTTGGGGCCTCGTTACCTGTCAGTGAGGCCTACAATCAGCAGGTAGACACTTGGGGGCCCCCGTTACCTGTCAGTGAGGTCTACAATCAGCAGGTAGACACTTGGGGGCCCCCGATACCTGTCAGTAAAGTCTACAATCAGCAGGTAGACACTTGGGGGCCCCGTTACCTGTCAGTGAGGTCTACAATCAGCAGGTAGACACTTGGGGGCCCCGTTACCTGTCAGTGAGGTCTACAATCAGCAGGTAGACACTTGGGGGCCCCCATTACCTGTCAGTGAGGTCTACAATCAGCAGGTAGACACTTGGGGGCCCCCCGTTACCTGTCAGTAAAGTCTACAATCAGCAGGTAGACACTTGGGGGCCCCGTTACCTGTCAGTGAGGTCTACAATCAGCAGGTAGACACTTGGGGCCTCGTTACCTGTCAGTGAGGTCTACAATCAGCAGGTAGACACTTGGGGGCCCCCGTTACCTGTCAGTGAGGTCTACAATCAGCAGGTAGACACTTGGGGGCCCCCCGTTACCTGTCAGTAAAGTCTACAATCAGCAGGTAGACACTTGGGGGCCCCGTTACCTGTCAGGGAGGTCTACAATCAGCAGGTAGACACTTGGGGCCTCGTTACCTGTCAGTGAGGTCTACAATCAGCAGGTAGACACTTGGGGGCCCCCGTTACCTGTCAGTAAAGTCTACAATCAGCAGGTAGACACTTGGGGGCCCCCGTTACCTGTCAGTGAGGTCTACAATCAGCAGGTAGACACTTGGGGCCTCGTTACCTGTCAGTGAGGTCTACAATCAGCAGGTAGACACTTGGGGGCCCCCGTTACCTGTCAGTAAAGTCTACAATCAGCAGGTAGACACTTGGGGGCCCCCGTTACCTGTCAGTGAGGTCTACAATCAGCAGGTAGACACTTGGGGCCTCGTTACCTGTCAGTGAGGTCTACAATCAGCAGGTAGACACTTGGGGGCCCCCGTTACCTGTCAGTAAAGTCTACAATCAGCAGGTAGACACTTGGGGGCCCCCGATACCTGTCAGTGAGGTCTACAATCAGCAGGTAGACACTTGGGGGCCCCGTTACCTGTCAGGGAGGTCTACAATCAGCAGGTAGACACTAGGGGACCCCCGTTACCTGTCAGTGAGGTCTACACTGGGGGTACAATCAGCAGGTAGACACTTGGGGGCCCCCGATACCTGTCAGTGAGGTCTACAATCAGCAGGTAGACACTTGGGGGCCCCCGTTACCTGTCAGTGAGGTCTACAATCAGCAGGTAGACACTTGGGGGCCCCCGATACCTGTCAGTGAGGTCTACAATCAGCAGGTAGACACTTGGGGGCCCCCGTTACCTGTCAGTGAGGTCTACAATCAGCAGGTAGACACTTGGGGGCCTCGTTACCTGTCAGTGAAGTCTAGGGCCCCCATTACAGGTGTTGGATTGGGGTCCAGGCGCAGCAAGTTCCCCCATAACGAGTCCGTCCGCCCCGCGTGCAGTCTCTGCTGCATTGTCAGCCATGTTGGCAGTCGTGCGGCTGCGCACCTGTCACCTGGTCACAGCCGATACTTGGCAATAAGGCACCAATGTATCAACGACAACTTCCCGAAAGGACGACGTTACCCCGAATCTATGGAAACCGGACCCCCAGGACCCTCCATGTACATCGCCCGGGACGTCACCGCTTCTTATCCCAGACACGACCTCACCTTCATATGTCACCGTTCACACCATCCACGAGAATGTTGTCACTGCAGACATGAGAGCAGGTGGAAATCGATTCACAGGACCCCGTCTCGTCATCTGAGACCATCAAAAAGCAGAATTGTGAATGCAGCTCTGGAGCACAATGCCAGCAGTAACCTCAGACCAGCTGAAATCTCAGAAGTTAGAACGCAATTCTGATAATTAGTGAAAAATAATATCAGCTGGTTCATCTGATGGCCTCATCACCAAGGTGCCACACAAGAAACCTCTCATGATGGGTGAAACCAGGGAGCGGTCTCGCAGCTTCACAACCTTATTGTTGCAATATACTACACTCCTGAAGGTTGGCGCCATAATCCAAGAGTGGAAAGATCACCATTTACAGACATCTATGGTTTGATTTCTTTGCCTGTGTGGATTGGATGGGTTGTTACCGACATCTGGTGAGAAATTCATGTCAATAGCAGCTTTAGCACCATACCAGTTACATGTCCCGGCCCAGTCTGCACTCACTGGTCTTTACTGGGACGGGTCGTACAATATTTGAGTTGATTTTCGGCCACGTTGGGCGGAGCGCGGCTGTAACAATCCTCACCATAGCTCCCGATCAACACAGCACAGCGAGGAACAAAACCCCATTCATACCTCACAGGCTTAACGGCTGTTTACCTTCCAAGGGCAGAGAGGTGGATTACAGGCTTCCCGGCATATCACACAGGCCGCTGTGCCCAAGAGCTGGCATCCCAATCACCGCTACATCCTATTACCTCTGATGTGCCGGGCACAATGCCCCACCCCCACACAGCTCACTGGGGGGCACCATACCTGGAGGAACTAATGGATTATATGGAGTATTATACAGGGTGTCAGGATCAGTAATGTATGTACACAGTGACTGCACCAGCAGAATAGTGAGTGCAGCTCTGGAGTATAATACAGGATCAGTAATGTAATGTACACAGTGACTGCACCAGCAGAATAGTGAGCGCAGCTCTGGAGTATAATACAGGATCAGTAATGTAATGTATGTACACAGTGACTGCACCAGCAGATAGAGAGTGCAGCTCTGGAGTATAATACAGGATCAGTAATGTAATGTACACAGTGACTGCACCAGCAGAATAGTGAGTTCAGCTCTGGAGTATAATACAGGATCAGTAATGTAATGTACACAGTGACTGCACCAGCAGAATAGTGAGCGCAGCTCTGGAGTATAATACAGGATCAGTAATGTAATGTATGTACACAGTGACTGCACCAGCAGAATAGAGAGTGCAGCTCTGGAGTATAATACAGGATCAGTAATGTAATGTACACAGTGACTGCACCAGCAGAATAGTGAGTGCAGCTCTGGAGTATAATACAGGATCAGTAATGTAATGTACACAGTGACTGCACCAGCAGAATAGTGAGTGCAGCTCTGGAGTATAATACAGGAGGTAACTCAGGATCAGTAATGTATGTATGTACACAGTGACTGCACCAGCAGAATAGTGAGTGCAGCTCTGGAGTATAATACAGGATCAGTAATGTAATGTACACAGTGACTGCACCAGCAGAATAGTGAGTGCAGCTCTGGAGTATAATACAGGAGGTAACTCAGGATCAGTACAGGATGGGTTATAAAATGTATTTGTAAAGTGACAGAACCTTTTATACTTTTTGATATTATTTTATGTTTTGCTATTTTCTATTTCTAGCAGTGTCTTTTATAGTCACACATGCAGGTGCTCTTTCCGGTCTCCTTTATTATCAGTTTATTATCGGTCGGTCTCGGCCTCCTGTGGGATCGCAGCTCGCGCTCGTCTCCTGGTTCCAGTCCCTGAGTAGTCGCTCAGCCCCTGGGGTCCCCCTTCTGGGAGGGAAATATGCAAAGTGTGCAGACATTTCCTGCAGCCACAGCTGGGATAAAATAAACAGTCCCGTCCCATGTGCTCCAATCTGACCACTGTCCTGCTCTCCTGTCACTGGAGCCATCCAGGAGCCCGACCTGTCCTGCCCCCCGTCCTTTCCCCCCTGTACTGCCCCCCCTGTACTGTCCCCCCTTGTACTGCCCCCCGTCCTTTCCCCCCTGTACTGCCCCCCCTGTACTGTCCCCCCCTGTACTGCCCCCCTGTCCTGCCCCCCGTCCTTTTCCCCCCTGTACTGCCCCCCTGTCTCCCTGTCCTTTCTTTCTGTCCTGTTCTTTCCCCCCTGTGCTGTCCTGTCTCCCAGTCCTATCCACTGCACGGGCTCCCTGTCCTGACTCGCCCCCCCCGTTTTGTACCCCTCTCCCACTGTCCTGAACTTACATTCTATCCTCCCTGTCCTATTCCCCTGTCCTGTCCCCCCTGTCCTGTCCCCCCTGTTCTGTTCCGCTGTCTTGTCCCTATCTCCTGTCCTGTCCCCCCTGTCCTGTCCTCCCTGTCCCCCGTTCTGTTCCGCTGTCTTGTCCCTATCTCCTGTCCTGTCCCCCCTGTCCTGTCCTCCCTGTCCCCCGTTCTGTTCCGCTGTCTTGTCCCTATCTCCTGTCCTGTCCCCCCTGTCCTGTCCTCCCTGTCCCCCGTTCTGTTCCGCTGTCTTGTCCCTATCTCCTGTCCTGTCCCCCCTGTCCTGTCCTCCCTGTCCCCCGTTCTGTTCCGCTGTTTTGTCCCTATCTCCTGTCCTGTCCCCCTGTCCTGTCCCCCCTGTCCCCTGTTCTGTTCCGCTGTCTTGTCCCTATCTCCTGTCCTGTCCCCCTGTCCTGTCCCCCCGGTCCCCAGTTCTGTTCCGCTGTCTTGTCCCTATCTCCTGTCCTGTCCTCCGTCCCCCATTCTGTTCCGCTGTCTTGTCCCTATCTCCTGTCCTGTCTCCCCTGTCCTGTCCTCCCTGTCCCCTGTTCTGTTCCGCTGTCTTGTCCCTATCTCCTGTCCTGTCCTCCTGTCCTGTCCTCCCTGTCCCCCGTTCTGTTCCCCTGTCTTGTCCCTATCTCCTATCCTGTCCTCCTGTCCTGTCCTCCGTCCCCTGTTCTGTTCCGCTGTCTTGTCCCTATCTCCTGTCCTGTCCCCCTGTCCTGTCCTCCCTGTCCCCCGTTCTGTTCCGCTGTCTTGTCCCTATCTCCTGTCCTGTCCCCCCTGTCCTGTCCTCCCTGTCCCCTGTTCCGCTGTCTTGTCCCTATCTCCTGTCCTGTCCTCCTGTCCTGTCCTCCGTCCCCTGTTCTGTTCTGCTGTCTTGTCCCTATCTCCTGTCCTGTCCCCCTGTCCTGTCCTCCCTGTCCCCTGTTCCGCTGTCTTGTCCCTATCTCCTGTCCTGTCCTCCTGTCCTGTCCTCCGTCCCCTGTTCTGTTCCGCTGTCTTGTCCCTATCTCCTGTCCTGTCCTCCCTGTCCCCCGTTCTGTTCCGCTGTCTTGTCCCTATCTCCTGTCCTGTCCCCACTGTCCTGTCCTCCCTGTCCCCCGTTCTGTTCCGCTGTCTTGTCCCTATCTCCTGTCCTGTCCCCCCTGTCCTGTCCTCCCTGTCCCCTGTTCCGCTGTCTTGTCCCTATCTCCTGTCCTGTCCTCCTGTCCTGTCCTCCGTCCCCTGTTCTGTTCTGCTGTCTTGTCCCTATCTCCTGTCCTGTCCCCCTGTCCTGTCCTCCCTGTCCCCCATTCTGTTCCGCTGTCTTGTCCCTATCTCCTGTCCTGTCCCCACTGTCCTGTCCCGTCCCCCTGTCCTGTCCTCCCTGTCCCCCGTTCTGTTCCGCTGTCTTGTCCCTATCTCCTGTCCTGTCCCCCCTGTCCTGTCCTCCCTGTCCCCCGTTCTGTTCCGCTGTCTTGTCCCTATCTCCTGTCCTGTCCCCCTGTCCTGTCCCCCCTGTCCTGTCCTCCCTGTCCCCTGTTCTGTTCCGCTGTCTTGTCCCTATCTCCTGTCCTGTCCTCCCTGTCCCCTGTTCTGTCCGCTGTCTTGTCCCTATCTCCTGTCCTGTCCCCCTGTCCTGTCCCCCCTGTCCTGTCCTCCCTGTCCCCTGTTCTGTTCCGCTGTCTTGTCCCTATCTCCTGTCCTGTCCTCCCTGTCCCCTGTTCTGTTCCGCTGTCTTGTCCCTATCTCCTGTCCTGTCCCCCTGTCCTGTCCCCCCTGTCCTGTCCTCCCTGTCCCCTGTTCTGTTCCGCTGTCTTGTCCCTATCTCCTGTCCTGTCCTCCCTGTCCCCTGTTCTGTTCCGCTGTCTTGTCCCTATCTCCTGTCCACTGCGGACTCCTCCGTCTGCTGTTAGATAGGTGTGCACACAGTGTTTTGCAGCTCTGCTTACTGTCAGTGAATGGAATAATTTTTAAAATCTTGTGGAAAATCAGGAGTGACATCAGGCGGCACGGCGGCTCAGTGGTTAGCACTGCAGTCTTGTGGTGGCTCAGTGGTTAGCACTGCAGTCTTGTGGTGGCTCAGTGGTTAGCACTGCAGTCTTGTGGTGGCTCAGTGGTTAGCACTGCAGTCTTGTGGTGGCTCAGTGGTTAGCACTGCAGTCTTGCAGCGCTGGGGTCCTGGGTTCAAATCCCACCAAGGACACCATCTGCAAGGAGTTTGTATGTTCTCCCTGTGTTTGCGTGGGTTTCCTCCGGGGTCTCCGGTTTCCTGCCACACTCCAAAGACATACAGATAGGGACTCTAGATTGTGAGCCCCAATGGGGACAGAGTTGCCAATGTATGTAAAGCGCTGTGGAATTAATAGCGCTATATAAATGAATAAAATTAATTATTGTTATTAGATGTAGACGTTTTGGAGGAGACGGTCGGTGATCAATGATAAAACCGTGCTCATCTCCTCTGATAGAGGCTTGTGCGACCAGTCACCACCGAGCCCGCACCTCGTGTAGAGGGTCTTGGGCTGTGTCCGCACTTTGCATTTTGGTTCCGTTTTGAACTGCAGCGTTTTCATGCCAAAACGCATGCGTTTTGATTTTCCAGCAAAGTCTATGGGAAATGGGGATTTCATGTCCGCACTTTGCATTTCCAAACGCAGCATTTAATTTGCATAATTTTGGGCAAAATCTCAGCGTTCAAAGAAGCAGCATGTCAATTGTTTTTGCCGTTTGGGCTGCGTTTTGATAACATTGAAGTCAATGAGAAGTTGCAAAAAGCAAGAAACATCAAAATTCCAGCGTTTTACCTGCTTTTAACCTGCTGAAACAATGCGTTTATGACATCAGAATAAAGGAATAATATGTCCCTTTACACAAAGAGTCCGACAATTAAAATAAAGAAAAATATTTAATTATTGATATTTTAGCAAAAAATAGTAAAAAACGCTATAATTTTATATAATACAACTATTTTCATTTTTATGATTTTAATAATTATATTTGTTTTCTTTTTTTTCCCCTTTTTTCATAATGTTTGTATGTTAAAACTTTATTTAGTAGTGTCTTTGTGTTCAAAACGCATCTGACTTTAGGCAATGAAAAAGCAGGTAAAAAGCGCTAAAAACGCAGCTAAAACGCGGTAATACACACGCACATTTATTACATTTTGAAAGTCAAAAGCAACTTTGGCAAAAGCAATTACTGCCAAAATATGCGTTTACAACTGCAACTGTGACGACGCAAAGTGCGGACACAGCCTTACACCTCAGTGCTATTATCGCCTCTGTCTGGTTATTCTGGGACCAGTAGTTCAACAAAACCGTTTCCAAGACTACTTGCCCTGTCTGCCATTACTGGGGAAGACCATTAAAGTAGCTGTAAAAAGACAGCGGCGTCGGCGTCCTGCGGGGCAAGGGGGACCCCGGGGTCTGACACCCACACGTGAAATATGTGACCCCTCCACCCCCCACCCCCCCCCCCCCCGCCCCCCAACTGAGGCACTTTACAGCTTGTCAATGTTTTCTTATTTGCTCTTGTTGTGAGGCTGCGAGATCCCGACGTGAAGGATGTAATGTGACCCTTGTATCCTCCGACCACCTACACATCACACAGGAGAGAAGAGCTCGCTGAATGTACATGTGTGGCCTCTGTGCACTGTGTCTACAGGGGATAGGAGGGCAGAGGATAGGAGGGCGGGGGGCAGGGCATAGGAGGGCATAGGAGGGCGGGGGGCAGGGGATAGGAAGGCAGGGGGCAGGGGATAGGAGGGCAGGGGATAGGAGGGCGGGGGGCAGGGGATAGGAGGGCGGGGGGCAGGGCATAGGAGGGCGGGGGATAGGAGGGCGGGGGGCAGGGGATAGGAGGGCGGGGGGCAGGGGATAGGAAGGCAGGGGGCAGGGGATAGGAGGGCAGGGGATAGGAGGGCGGGGGGCAGGGGATAGGAGGGCGGGGGGCAGGGCATAGGAGGGCGGGGGATAGGAGGGCGGGGGGCAGGGGATAGGAAGGCAGGGGGCAGGGGATAGGAGGGCAGGGGATAGGAGGGCGGGGGGCAGGGGATAGGAGGGTGGGGGGCAGGGCATAGGAGGGTGGGGGGCAGGGGATAGGAGGGCGGGGGGCAGGGGATAGGAGGGCAGGGGATAGGAGGGCGGGGGGCAGGGGATAGGAGGGCAGGGGATAAGAAGGCGGGGGGCAGGGGATAGGAGGGCGGGGGCAGGGGATAGGAGGGCAGGGGATAGGAGGGCGGGGGGCAGGGGATAGGAGGGTGGGGGATAGGAGGGCGGGGGCGGGGGATCGGAGGGCGGGGGGCAGGGGATAGGAGGGCGGGGGATAGGAGGGCGGGGGGCAGGGGATAGGAGGGGGGCAGGGGATAGGAGGGCAGGGGATAGGAGGGCGGGGGGCAGGGGATAGGAGGGCGGGGGATAGGAAGGCGGGGGGGCAGGGCATAGGAGGGTGGGGGGCAGGGCATAGGAGGGCGGGGGATAGGAGGGCGGGGGGCAGGGCATAGGAGGGTGGGGGATAGGAGGGCGGGGGGCAGGGGATAGGAGGGCAGGGGATAGGAGGGCGGGGGGCAGGGGATAGGAGGGCGGGGGATATGAGGGCAGGGGGCAGGGGATAGGAGGGCAGGGGATAGGAGGGCGGGGGGCAGGGCATAGGAGGGCGGGGGCAGGGGATAGGAGGGCAGGGGATAGGAGGGCGGGGGGCAGGGGATAGGAGGGCAGGGGATAGGAGGGCGGGGGGCAGGGGATAGGGGGGCAGGGGTGCAGAGTTACAGGATTTAGTTGTGTATTTTCATGTAAAAAGCTGCTAAAATGCAGAAAGAATTCATAGAAAAAGCCTCAGTCCTGTGCACCTGCCCCCACAGCTCTGACCCCACCCACGCAGAGCTAACCCCACCCATGCAGAGCTAACCCCACCCACGCAGAGCTAACACCATCCACGCAGAGCTTACACTATCCATGCACTGATCAGTCTGCCCACACCGTACTGACTCCGCCTACACAGTGCTGGCCCCATCAGTGCAGATAACCCAACCCACAAAGCGCTAACTCCGCTCCTACATGGCTGTCCACGATCGTACATCATGCTAGCTCCTCACACAGTGCTGACTCCACCCACCCACAGTTCTGGCTCCACCCACATTATGATGACTCCACCCACACTCAGCTGGTTTCACAAGTGCAAAGCTAATCCAACCCACAAAGCGCTAACTCCGCTCCTACATGGCTGTCCACGATCGTACATCATGCTAGCTCCTCACACAGTGCTGACTCCACCCACCCACAGTTCTGGCTCCACCCACATTATGATGACTCCACCCACACTCAGCTGGTTTCACAAGTGCAAAGCTAATCCAACCCACACAGCGCTAACTCCGCCCCTACATGGCTGTCCACAATCATACATCATGCTGGGTCCACACACAGTTCTGGCTCCACCCACACAGTGATGACTCCACCCACACAGGGATGACTCCACCCACACACAGTTCTGACTCCTGTGGCTGCTGGACAAGAGGCCTGAGCACCGGCCTGGCGTGACGCAGTTGTGATGTTGCACCAGATGGGCCAATCAGAAGAGGTGCCGCAGAGATTGACAGGTAAGAGGCCGTCCATGGAGCTCCGTCCAACCACCACAAACTATTGACAAGTCCAGTGGACTGGGTTCTGCACCACCTCTAGTTACAGAGCATGCTCAATCTGTAACCTGTGCAGGGAGGGGGAGGAGGTGAGCTGAGATATCCTCCATTGGGATTGATGGCTCCTGTGATGTCTACATGTAGATGCTATCTATCATTATAACCCTGTCTGTGTTGATAATGAGATAACTGCGGACAAGTGAGGTGTACACAGCAGGAGTTTTTTTAATACAGCGATATGGAAAATTTTTAAAAAGTCATGAAATACCCTTCCCCCTTCCCCTCTATGTGCGGAGGAGCGGCCGGACCCCGCTCAGCGCTGCAGCCCCGGGCACGGATTAGGGGCGATTCCTGGAGGATTTCCCCAGCTCCAGGAAGCAGAGGACACTGATGGTGGCGACACGTCCTGGCTTGTAGTCACATTTGCTCACAGGTCAGAGGTCGGTCAGAGGTCGCGTTCACCACGTGGTTTTTTATCGCGCTCACTTAGTGCCCGGGGGGACGTTGTTATACCCCAGACGGTTGTCATAAATTTGGAAGTTCCACAATCTGCAGAATGTTGCTGTAGCTTTAAGATTTCCCCCTGAGGGCCCTAGACTGCGAAACCCAACACCCGGCCATTATCCCTTCTCCATCAGGCCTGTCTCTGCAGGGGCCGCGCCATCATTAGGACGGCTTTACACCACGTCAGCCCCCGCCTGGCATTGTGCACGGTGACCTGCGGGGCTGTGATGACATGGCGTCCGGTGCCAGCAACGACCAAGATCAGTCCTTGTTAGTCAACACCAGGGTGCGATCCTCAGTATGGCCAATGCTGCTGCTGCTTATAATAGTCTATGGAGAGCACACGCTTAGAGGCCAACAAGGGGTTCACATACTTTTGACCATTTACAAAGGAGAAGTAAATGGATTAATCCAGACTTACAGATGTAAAGGCCTCCGCGGCCGTACGACCACACGAGCGCAGTCTGAAGAGCAGCACCCCGGGGAGGGAAGACGTCTGCAAGGACCATGATGGATGCACAGCTCAGCGCTGCCTCTAGTGGCACGACTGGAGTACTACACGCAGAAAACACCCCAGACTTTCCCGTCTCATCCATCACAACCTCACATCAGATTCCCCGTATGATCGGAAATGAGAAGGCGACGGGTGCAACAGTCCGAGAACAAGAATCCTCCGCTCTGCGATTAGGAGAAGAAATCCCTGCATAAACAGCCACTTACCCTTCTGAAAATTGTCATTGTATGCACCAGGAGGATCAGGATGAACAAAGTCACGCAGCCTGATGTCCCCTTGTCCCCAGGGACCGGCGGGTAATATATCTATAGGCACCGACTGTCAGGACAAAAGGGCGACCTTGTGTGTCCTCTGATGCCTGTCAGTGACAGGAGGAGCCACCAGAGCCACACACTTCAGGTACAATGGCCGTCTGACAGCGCATCCACAGATAAGGCGCTCGCTATCATCGCCCTTCTTACTAGGCCATGGGTGGTTCCTAAAGGATGATGTCGGGGGTCACGATTTTACAATAAAGGGGAGGACAGAACACCTGGAGCAGAATGGGGGCGACACTCGTCACTGGAGGAGAAAGAAGCAGGGTCCCATAGACACTGGGGCGAGGAGAAAGAGGGGCGAGGAGAGAGAGAGAGAGAGAGGGGCGAGGAGAGGGAGAGGGGGGTGAGGAGAGGGAGAGGGGGGCGAGGAGAGGGGCGAGGAGAGGGAGAGAGGGGCGAGGAGAGGGAGAGAGGGGCAAGAAGAGGGGCGAGGAGAGGGGGGCGAGGAGAGAGAGAGAGGGGGGCGAGGGGCGAGGAGAGGGAGAGGGGGGCGAGGGGCGAGGAAAGGGAGAGAGAGGCGAGGTGAGGGAGAGAGGGGCGAGGAAAGGGAGAGAGGGGCGAGGAGAGGGAGAGAGGGGCGAGGAGAGGGGAGAGAGGGGCGAGGAGAGGGGGGCGAGGAGAGAGAGAGAGGGGGGCGAGGGGCGAGGAGAGGGAGAGGGGGGCGAGGGGCGAGGAGAGGGAGAGAGGGGCGAGGAGAGAGAGAGGGGCGAGGAGAGAGAGAGGGGCGAGGAGAGGGAGAGAGGGGCGAGGAGAGGGAGAGAGGGGCGAGGAGAGGGAGAGAGGGGCGAGGAGAGGGAGAGAGGGGCGAGGAGAGAGAGAGGGGCGAGGAGAGGGAGAGAGGGGAGAGGAGAGAGGGGCGAGGAGAGGGAGAGAGGGGCGAGGAGAGGGAGAGAGGGGCAAGACGAGGGAGAGTGGGGCGAGGAGAGAGAGAGGGGCGAGGAGAGGGAGAGAGGGGCAAGGAGAGGGGTGAGGAGAGGGAGAGAGGGGCAAGGAGAGGGGTGAGGAGAGGGAGAGAGGGGCGAGGAGAGGGGCGAGGAGAGGGAGAGAGGGGCGAGGAGAGGGAGAGAGGGGCGAGGAGAGGGAGAGAGGGGCAAGAAGAGGGGAGAGGGAGAGAGGGGCAAGAAGAGGGGCGAGGAGAGGGGGGCGAGGGGCGAGGAGAGAGAGAGAGGGGGGCGAGGGGCGAGGAGAGGGAGAGGGGGGCGAGGGGCGAGGAGAGGGGAGAGAGGGGCGAGGAGAGAGAGGGGCGAGGAGAGGGAGAGGGGGGCGAGGAGAGGGTGAGAGGGGCGAGAAGAGGGAGAGAGGGGCGAGGAGAGGGAGAGAGGGGCGAGGAGAGGGAGAGAGGGGCGAGGAGAGGGAGAGAGGGGCGAGGAGAGGGGCGAGGAGAGGGGCGAGGAGAGGGAGAGAGGGGCGAGGAGAGGGAGAGAGGGGCGAGGAGAGGGAGAGAGGGGCGAGGAGAGGGAGAGAGGGGCGAGGGGAGGGTGAGAGGGGGCGAGGAGAGGGTGAGAGGGGCGAGAAGAGGGAGAGAGGGGCGAGGAGAGGGAGAGAGGGGCGAGGAGAGGGAGAGAGGGGCGAGGAGAGGGAGAGAGGGGCGAGGAGAGGGGCGAGGAGAGGGAGAGAGGGGCGATGAGAGGGAGAGAGGGGCAAGAAGAGGGGCGAGGAGAGGGGGGCGAGGAGAGAGAGAGAGGGGGGCGAGGGGCGAGGAGAGGGAGAGGGGGGCGAGGGGCGAGGAGAGGGAGAGAGGGGCGAGGAGAGGGAGAGAGGGGCGAGGAGAGAGAGAGGGGCGAGGAGAGGGAGAGAGGGGCAAGGAGAGGGGTGAGGAGAGGGAGAGAGGGGCGAGGAGAGGGAGAGAGGGGAGAGAAGGAGAGAGGGGCGAGGAGAGGGAGAGAGGGGCGAGGAGAGGGAGAGAGGGGCAAGACGAGGGAGAGTGGGGCGAGGAGAGAGAGAGGGGCGAGGAGAGGGAGAGAGGGGCAAGGAGAGGGGTGAGGAGAGGGAGAGAGGGGCAAGGAGAGGGGTGAGGAGAGGGAGAGAGGGGCGAGGAGAGGGGCGAGGAGAGGGAGAGAGGGGCGAGGAGAGGGAGAGAGGGGCGAGGAGAGGGTGAGAGGGGCGAGGCGAGGGAGAGAGGGGCGAGGAGAGGGAGAGAGGGGCGAGGAGAGGGAGAGAGGGGCGAGGAGAGGGAGAGAGGGGCAAGAAGAGGGGCGAGGAGAGGGGGGCGAGGGGCGAGGAGAGAGAGAGAGGGGGGCGAGGGGCGAGGAGAGGGAGAGGGGGGCGAGGGGCGAGGAGAGGGGAGAGAGGGGCGAGGAGAGGGAGAGGGGTGAGGAGAGAGAGAGAGGGGCGAGGAGAGGGAGAGGGGGGCGAGGGGCGAGGAGAGGGGCGAGGAGAGGGGCGAGGAGAGGAATAGAGGGGCGAGGAGAGGGAGAGAGGGGCGAGGAGAGGGAGAGAGGGGCGAGGAGAGGGAGAGGGGCGAGGAGAGGGGCGAGGTTAGGGAGAGAGGGGCGAGGAGAGGGAGAGAGGGTCGAGGAGAGGGAGAGAGGGGCGAGGAGAGGGAGAGAGGGGCGAGGAGAGAGAGAGAGGGGCGAGGAGAGGGAGAGAGGGGCGAGGAGAGAGAGGGGCGAGGAGAGGGAGAGGGGGGCGAGGGGCGAGGAGAGGGGCGAGGAGAGGGAGAGAGGGGCGAGGAGAGGGAGAGAGGGGCGAGGAGAGGGAGAAAGGGGCGAGGAGAGGGAGAGAGGGGCGAGGAGAGGGAGAGAGGGGCGAGGAGAGGGAGAGAGGGGCGAGGAGAGGGAGAGAGGGGCGAGGAGAGGGAGAGAGGGGCGAGGAGAGGGAGAGGGGCGAGGAGAGAGAGAGGGGCGAGGAGAGGGAGAGAGGGGCAAGGAGAGGGGTGAGGAGAAGGAGAGAGGGGCGAGGAGAGGGAGAGAGGGGAGAGAAGGAGAGAGGGGCGAGGAGAGGGAGAGAGGGGCAAGACGAGGGAGAGAGGGGCGAGGAGAGGGAGAGAGGGGCGAGGAGAGGGAGGGGGCGAGGGGGAGGGAGGGAGAGAGGGGCAAGGAGAGGGGCGAGGAGAGGGAGAGAGGGGCGAGGAGAGAGAGGGGCGAGGAGAGGGAGAGAGGGGCGAGGAGAGGGAGAGAGAGGAGAGAGGGAGAGAGAGGAGAGGGAGAGAGAGGAGAGGGAGAGGGGGTCGAGGAGAAGGAGAGAGGGGCGAGGAGAGGGAGAGAGGGGCGAGGAGAGGGAGAGAGGGGCGAGGAGAGGGAGAGAGGGGCGAGGAGAGGGGCGAGGAGAGGGAGAGAGGGGCGAGGAGAGGGAGAGATGGGCGAGGAAAGGGAGAGGGGCGAGGAGAGGGAGAGAGGGGCGAGGAGAGGGAGAGATGGGCGAGGAAAGGGAGAGGGGCGAGGAGAGGGAGAGAGGGGCGAGGAGAGGGAGAGAGGGGCGAGGAGAGGGAGAGAGGGTCGAGGAGAGGGAGAGAGGGGCGAGGAGAGGGAGAGAGGGTCGAGGAGAGGGAGAGAGGGGCGAGGAGAGGGAGAGAGGGGCGAGGAGAGGGGGAGAGGGGCGAGGAGAGGGAGAGAGGGGCGAGGAGAGGGAGAGAGGGGCGAGGAGAGGGAGAGAGGGGCAAGGGGAGAGAGAGAGGGGGTGAGGATAGAGGAGGTGAGGAGGGAGAGAGAGGCAAGGGGAGAGAGAGAGGAGCGAGGGGAGATTACTGATCCTGAGTTACCTCCTGTATTATACTCCAGAGCTGCACTCACTATTCTGCTGGTGCAGTCACTGTGTACACACATTACATTACTGATCCTGTATTATACTCCAGAGCTGCACTCACTATTCTGCTGGTGCAATCACTGTGTACATACATTACATTACTGATCCTGAGTTACCTCCTGTATTATACTCCAGAGCTGCACTCACTATTCTGCTGGTGCAGTCACTGTGTACACACATTACATTACTGATCCTGTATTATACTCCAGAGCTGCACTCACTATTCTGCTGGTGCAGTCACTGTGTACACACATTACATTACTGATCCTGTATTATACTCCAGAGCTGCACTCACTATTCTGCTGGTGCAGTCACTGTGTACATTACATTACTGATCCTGAGTTACCTCTTGTATTATACTCCAGAGCTGCACTCACTATTCTGCTGGTGCAGTCACTGTGTACACACATTACATTACTGATCCTGTATTATACTCCAGAGCTGCACTCACTATTCTGCTGGTGCAGTCACTGTGTACATTACATTACTGATCCTGAGTTACCTCTTGTATTATACTCCAGAGCTGCACTCACTATTCTGCTGGTGCAATCACTGTGTACATACATTACATTACTGATCCTGAGTTACCTCCTGTATTATACTCCAGAGCTGCACTCACTATTCTGCTGGTGCAGTCACTGTGTACACACATTACATTACTGATCCTGTATTATACTCCAGAGCTGCACTCACTATTCTGCTGGTGCAGTCACTGTGTACATTACATTACATTACTGATCCTGAGTTACCTCCTGTATTATACTCCAGAGCTGCACTCACTATTCTGCTGGTGCAGTCACTGTGTACATACATTACTGATCCTGAGTTACCTCCTGTATTATACTCCAGAGCTGCACTCACTATTCTGCTGGTGCAGACACTGTGTACATACATTACTGATCGTGTAGTTCCCAGCATATGTGGGGCAGCAGTTAGGGATGTGACACGGCGCGGAGGCAGAAAGCATTAGGAGTCGGCGGAGATCCTGCACTAGTATCTGCCCCCCCCATCCCCCGGCCTCCGATTTCACGCGGTTAATAAACCATTATGTAACCAGGTATAAGGGAACATTGCAGGGACAGGTGGCAGCGAGCCGCGCCCAGGTGGGTCACCTTTCTGGGGTTTTTGATTACAGGGTCTCCTGATCATCAGCGGATCTCCTGCTGCTGCAGATCTGGTGCACACAGCAGCAAGATTCCCCAGCTACAGCGCCACCACAGGAGAAAGGAAGCATTACATGGTCACCAATGAACTCTACGGGCTGAGTAATACACGGACATGCCGGCTCCTCCAGGGGCACAGACCCTTGTTACGGGGTCCAGTGAAGCAGCTCAAAGCGTTCGGGTGACCAGGTACAGAACGGAGCAAGAAATCCCCCAAAATGTATCGGCCACCCTCCTTAACCCCTGCCTGACGGGCACCCGTCACTGAGAGATCCCATCACTGATGGACGCCCGTCACTGAGAGATCCCATCACTGATGGACGCCCGTCACTAAAGGTCCCAATCACTGATGGACGCCCGTCACTGAAGGTCACTGAAAGTCCCTTCACTGATGGACGCCCGTCACTGAGGGTCCTCATTACTGATGAACGCCCGTCACTGGGGGTCCTCATCACTGATGGACGCCCGTCACTAAAGGTCCCAATCACTGATGGACGCCTGTCACTGAAGGTCCCAATCACTGATGGACGCCGTCACTGAAAGTCACTGAGGGTCCCCATCACTGATGGACGCCCGTCACTGAAGGTCACTGATTGATGCCCGTCACTGAAGGTCACTGATGGACGCCCGTCACTGAAGGTCACTGATGGACGCCCGTCACTGAAGGTCACTGATGGACGCCCGTCACTGAAGGTCACTGATGGACGCCCGTCACTGAAGGTCACTGATTGATGCCCGTCACTGAAGGTCACTGATGGACGCTCGTCACTGAGGGTCAATGATGGATGCCCGTCACTGAAGGTCACTGATGGACGCCCGTCACTGAAGGTCACTGATGGACGCTCGTCACTGAAGGTCACTGATGGACGCCCGTCACTGAAGGTCACTGATGGACGCCCGTCACTGAAGGTCACTGATGGACGCCCGTCACTGAAGGTCACTGATGGACGCCCGTCACTGAAGGTCACTGATGGACGCCCGTCACTGAAGGTCACTGATGGACGCCCGTCACTGAGGGTCAATGATGGATGCCCGTCACTGAAGGTCACTGATGGACGCTCGTCACTGAGGGTCAATGATGGATGCCCGTCACTGAAGGTCACTGATGGACGCTCGTCACTGAGGGTCAATGATGGATGCCCGTCACTGAAGGTCACTGATGGACGCCCGTCACTGAAGGTCACTGATGGACGCCCGTCACTGAAGGTCACTGATGGACGCCCGTCACTGAAGGTCACTGATGGACGCCCGTCACTGAAGGTCACTGATGGACGCCCGTCACTGAAGGTCACTGATGGACGCCCGTCACTGAAGGTCACTGATGGACGCCCGTCACTGAGGGTCCTGTCACTG
The DNA here is from genome assembly GCF_048569485.1 of Anomaloglossus baeobatrachus. NCBI lineage: Eukaryota > Metazoa > Chordata > Amphibia > Anura > Aromobatidae > Anomaloglossus > Anomaloglossus baeobatrachus. The sequence goes on from NC_134362.1 coordinate 206,199,121, forward strand.
AGGGTCCTGTCACTGAGGGTCCTGTCACTGAGGGTCCGCGCTGCGGACGCGGTCATGTACGGCGCACACGTGGTTTCCTCATTTCCAGCTGCTATTGTGGATTCAGCCTCAAACCAACATCTCAGCAAAAAAGAATTTCCTTTTCTTTCTCCGAGCGTCCGCCGCTTCCATCTCCCCACACACAGGCTTCCTCCCATCACATCACCGCCATCATGTGCTATAAAAGAGCCGCTACTATATAACAGCAGTGAAAATGTAACACGGGCAAATCCAGAGAAAAGGAAGATTAGCAGGAATACCAAGACGTCTGCTCCATACAAGCATCAATTACAAACATCGGGGCAGGATCTATAGTAATGCTCATCCTGGGCTCACGGGTGCAGGAGTATCTGTAGCTGCAGAACTCCCCTATCTGGGCAGGATCTATAGTAATGCTCATCCTGGGCTCCCGGGTGCAGGAGTAGTATTTGTAGCTGCAGAACTCCTCTATCTGGGCAGGATCTATAGTAATGCTCATCCTGGGCTCCCGGGTGCAGGAGCAGTATCTGTAGCTGCAGAACTCCTCTATCTGGGCAGGATCTATTGTAATGCTCATCCAGGGCTCCCGGGTGCAGGAGTATCTGTAGCTGCAGAACTCCTCTATCTGGGCAGGATCTATAGTAATGCTCATCCAGAGCTCCCGGGTGCAGGAGTAGTATTTGTAGTTGCAGAACTCCCCTATCTGGGCAGGATCTATAGTAATGTTCATCCAGTGCTCCTGGGTGCAGGAGTAGTATCTGTAGCTGCAGAACTCCCCTATCTGGGCAGGATGTATAGTAATGCTCATCCAGAGCTCCCGGGTGCAGGAGTAGTATCTGTAGCTGCAGAACTCCCCTATCTGGGCAGGATCTATAGTAATGTTCATCCAGTGCTCCTGGGTGCAGGAGTAGTATCTGTAGCTGCAGAACTCCCCTATCTGGGCAGGATGTATAGTAATGTTCATCCAGAGCTCATGGGTGCAGGAGCAGTAGCTGTAGCTGCAGAACTCCTCTATCTGGGCAAGATCTATAGTAATGTTCATCCAGAGCTCCCGGGTGCAGGAGTAGTATTTGTAGCTGCAGAACTCCCCTATCTGGGCAGGATCTATAGTAATGTTCATCCAGAGCTCCTGGGTGCAGGAGTAGTATTTGTAGCTGCAGAACTCCTCTATCTGGGCAGGATCTATAGTAATGTTCATCCAGAGCTCCTGGGTGCAGGAGTAGTATCTGTAGCTGCACAACTCCTCTATCTGGACAGGATCTATTGTAATGCTCATCCAGAGCTCCCGGGTGCAGGAGTATCTGTAGCTGCAGAACTCCCCTATCTGGGCTAATGCTCATCCAGAGCTCCTGGGTGCAGGAGTAGTATTTGTAGCTGCAGAACTCCTCTATCTGGGCAGGATCTATAGTAATGTTCATCCAGAGCTCCTGGGTGCAGGAGTAGTATCTGTAGCTGCACAACTCCTCTATCTGGATAGGATCTATTGTAATGCTCATCCAGAGCTCCCGGGTGCAGGAGTATCTGTAGCTGCAGAACTCCCCTATCTGGGCAGGATCTATAGTAATGCTCATCCAGAGCTCCCGGGTGCAGGAGTAGTATTTGTAGCTGCAGAACTCCTCTATCTGGGCAGGATCTATAGTAATGTTCATCCAGGGCTCTCGGGTGCAGGAGTAGCTGTAGCTGCAGAACTCCTCTATCTGGGCAGGATCTATAGTAATGCTCATCCAGAGCTCCCGGGTGCAGGAGTATCTGTATCTGCAGAACTCCCCTATCTGGGCAGGATCTATAGTAATGCTCATCCAGAGCTCCCGGGTGCAGGAGTATCTGTAGCTGCAGAACTCCTCTATCTGGGCAGGATCTATAGTAATGCTCATCCAGGGCTCCCGGGTGCAGGAGTATCTGTAGCTGCAGAACTCCCCTATCTGGGCAGGAGCTATAGTAATGCTCATCCACGGCTCCCGGGTGCACGAGTAGTATTTGTAGCTGCAGAACTCCTCTATCTGGGCAGGATCTATAGTAATGCTCATCCAGAGCTCCCGGGTGCAGGAGTAGTATTTGTAGCTGCAGAACTCCCCTATCTGGGCAGGATCTATAGTAATGCTCAACCCGGGGTCCCGGGTGCAGGAGTAGTATTTGTAGCTGCAGAACTCCTCTATCTGGGCAGGATTTATAGTAATGCTTATCCAGAGCTCCTGGGTGCAGGAGTAGCTGTAGCTGCAGAACTCCTCTATCTGGGCAGGATCTATAGTAATGCTCATCCAGGGCTCCCGGGTGCACGAGTAGTATTTGTAGCTGCTCAACTCCTCTATCTGGGCAGGATCTATTGTAATGCTCATCCAGAGCTCCCGGGTGCAGGAGTAGCTGTAGCTACAGAACTCCCCTATCTGGGCAGGACCTATAGTAATGTTCATCCAGAGCTCCCGGGTGCAGGAGTATCTGTAGCTGCAGAACTCCCCTATCTGGGCAGGATCTATAGTAATGTTCATCCAGAGCTCCCGGGTGCAGGAGTATCTGTTGCTGAAGAACTCCCCTATCTGGGCAGGATTTATAGTAATGTTCATCCAGAGCTCCCGGGTGCAGGAGTAGTATCTGTAGCTGCAGAACTCCCCTATCTGGGCAGCATCTATAGTAATGTTCATCCAGAGCTCCCGGGTGCAGGAGTATCTGTTGCTGAAGAACTCCCCTATCTGGGCAGGATTTATAGTAATGTTCATCCAGAGCTCCCAGGTGCAGGAATATCTGTAGCTGCAGAACTCCTCTATCTGGGCAGGATTTATAGTAATGTTCATCCAGAGCTCCCAGGTGCAGGAGTAGTATTTGTAGCTGCAGAACTCCCCTATCTGGGCAGGATCTATAGTAATGTTCATCCAGAGCTCCCGGGTGCAGGAGTATCTGTAGCTGCAGAACTCCTCTATCTGGGCAGGATTTATAGTAATGTTCATCCAGAGCTCCCAGGTGCAGGAGTAGTATTTGTAGCTGCATGACTCCTCTATCTGGGCAGCATCTATAGTAATGTTCATCCAGAGCTCCACGGTGCAGGAGTAGTATCTGTAGCTGCAGAACTCCTCTATCTGGGCAGGATCTATAGTAATGTTCATCCACGGCTCCCGGGTGCAGGAGTAGCTGTAGCTGCAGAACTCCCCTATCTGGGCAGGATCTATAGTAATGTTCATCCAGAGCTCCTGGGTGCAGGAGTAGCATTTGTAGCTGCAGAACTCCCCTATCTGGGCAGCATCTATAGTAATGTTCATCCAGAGCTCCCGGGTGCAGGAGTATCTGTTGCTGAAGAACTCCCCTATCTGGGCAGGATTTATAGTAATGTTCATCCAGAGCTCCCGGGTGCAGGAGTAGTATCTGTAGCTGCAGAACTCCCCTATCTGGGCAGGATTTATAGTAATGTTCATCCAGAGCTCCCGGGTGCAGGAGTATCTGTTGCTGAAGAACTCCCCTATCTGGGCAGGATTTATAGTAATGTTCATCCAGAGCTCCCAGGTGCAGGAGTAGTATTTGTAGCTGCAGGACTCTTCTATCTGGGCAGCATCTATAGTAATGTTCATCCAGAGCTCCACGGTGCAGGAGTAGTATCTGTAGCTGCAGAACTCCTCTATCTGGGCAGGATCTATTGTAATGCTCATCCAGAGCTCCCGGGTGCAGGAGTAGCTGTAGCTGCAGAACTCCTCTATCTGGGCAGGATCTATTGTAATGCTCATCCAGAGCTCCCGGGTGCAGGACTAGGATTAGCAGAGTGTCATGTGCCCCTTCGTATGCCATGGCGGATAGCACCTACTAGTGGTCGCCCAGCATCCTGCATTGGGGGGGTAACAGAAATAGATGGGGCCCTTTTGCCATCTTCAGGCCATTTTTTACTTTAGGGGGAGGCTCCTGCTGCAGAAGCTTATAAACACCTCTCAGTGTAAGATAATCAGCAGTTTCAGGCAGTTAATGACAGTGTTTCGTCCTCTGTCCTCCTCCAGTGACGCCGTCTCATCCCGGCATTTACCGTCCCGGACACTTTACGACCGCGGACGATTCATCCATAATCAGCGATAATAAAGCGTAAAATAATAACACCGTATTAACCCCGCGGTGACATCACGTTTCCATCCCTTCAGCAGAGTCTACAACTTGACACCGGGAGATTACGGCAGCCTCTTACTCCGCAGTTTGTTCTCAGAGTTTGCGGCGCGGGGAAAGTTGCCAGGAAAATGTCTTCTCTGTGGACGAGACGTGGGGACGTCTCCGGGGAAGGGGCTGAGATCACTAAGACCGAGGCTTCTGCAGGAACTGATCCCTACTAATCATAAAAACTGACTCCGAAAACCCCCCTCATGATAAACGCTCCCCTTGTGCCACTGTGCTCTGCTTTGCTTCCTCATTGCTGTCAGTGAATAGAAACCTTTACTGCCTTAAAGGGCCACCGTCATCTTCAGACATGATACATCATCGGATACAGCTCTTAAATACAAGCAACTTTGTAATTTACGGCTTTTTAAAATTTTCAGTCGTTCTTGAGATATTAACACTTTTTTTTTGTTTGCATTTGGTTGCCTTGGAGACCGACCACCGCTGCTACATTAAAAGAGCTAATATCTCAAGAACGGCTCCAAATTTTAACAAGCAGTAAATTGCAAAAGTGTTTGTTTTTACATGTATAATCCGAAAATATCCGTTTAAAAATATGGGAAAACCCCTGGAAAACTCCTTCTGACTTTGTCCTGTTCAAACAGCTGAAGTCTGTTACAGTGTATAAGGGCAGACAATCTACTGTGAGGAAAACCCAGCAGCGGGACATGTATGTCTCCCATACTGGACTCTAGTTCTTACCTTCACTGATACACTGTAACAAAACTTCAGCATTCAGAGGCTTTAAACGCCAGATTTGGGGATTTTTTTTAATTTGCGGGGGTTCTTCTTCAGGACACATGTAATCTCCCAACTGCTACATGAGAGTAACCCCCCCATGTGTTGTCCGGTGTGACGCACATCTGATACCGGCCATCAGTCTATCATTCTCCAGCACACTGGCCCATACATGAGAGTGACGGGAGCGAGGTACCAGGTGCAGGGCTGTGATCTCAGCCTCGCCGGCCTGTGCACAATGTATTTACAATGACAACATTCATAGAGCGGCGCCCCCCACCCCCCGAAACAGCTGCTCCCATCATCAAACAGATCCGACAAGTAGGTGAGCCGAGCAATCCTGCAAACTGCCGAGAAGAGGCACTGCGGCCCCCTCCACACTGCGGTCCCCTCCACACTGCAGCCCCCTCCGTGCTTCAGATCCCTCTGCGATGCGACCCTCTATGCGCTGCAGTTCCCTTTGCACCCCTGTCCGCACTGCGCCCCTTTACCCACTTCACCCCCCTCTGCACTGCGGCACCCTCTGCACTGTGGCCCCCTCTGCGTTACTGCCCCCTCTGTGCTGTTCCCCCCTTTGCACTGAGGTTCCCTCCACTCTGCGCCTCCCTCCGCGCTGTGGTCCCCTCTGCATTGCAGCCCCCTCCATGCTGCGCTCCTCTCCTCAGTGTGGCCCCCCTCCACTCTGTGCCCCCTTTGTACTGCGGCCAACTCCATCCTGCGCCCTCGCTTCATGCTGCGCCCCCTCCACCCTGCGGCCCCCTCCATGCTGCGCCCCGTCTGTGCTGCAGTTCCCCCTGCGCTGCTGGCCCCTCTGCACTGTGGCCCCCTCCGTACTGCAGTCTCCTCTGCACTGCTGCCCTCTCTGCTCTGCGGCCCCCTTTGTGCTGTTGCCCCCTCTGTACTGTGGGAGGCAGCACAAAGGGGACCGCAGCCCCTCTGTACCTGTGTACTCCACGCTGCGGCCCCCTCCACACTGTGTCCCCCTCCACACTGCAGCCCCCTTCGTGCTATGCTCCTCTCCACGTTGCGGCCCCCTCCGCGCTGCAGCCCGCTCTTCGTAGGACCCCCTTCGCGCTGCGCCCCCTACGCGTTGTGGCCTCCTCCATGCTGTGGCCCCCTCTGTGCTGTGTCCCCACTGCGCTGCAGCCCCTCCACGCTGTGCCCCCTCTGTACTGCGGCCCCCTCCGCGCTGCCTTTATCAGTATTTCTGTACAGTAATCTCCTGGATTACCTGGCCTAGCTCTGCCGCTTTTCAATTGAAAGTGTAAGAGAAAAAAACAACAACCTTTTAAAGAAAGAAAAAAACGTGCTGTGCCGAGTGCTGGGGGAGTAAAGGGACGAGGGGCATGACAGAGGCACTGCGCTTCTTCTTGAATCCTTGTGTCAGGCACCGCACCCTGCAGTAATCCTAATAATACGGCTCCTTACAGGGGCGTCCCATAAATATCACTTATTTAGGATTGCTGGAGAGTTGAGGATTTCAGGAAATTGAACCCAAAGTTCCCTTTGTGAATGAAGAAGCGGCGCTCCACTCACTGCCCATAAGAATAGAGGCGCACGTGCGCACCACCTCCTCTCCATCCATACAGGGGACAATGGAGGTCTCAAAGCCTGACCCCCACATTATCTACAGCCATGGCCAAAAATGTTGGCGTCCAGAAAATGAAGCATTTCTTTCAGAAAATCATTGCCCTTACACATATTTATTACCTTTGTATTGGAGAAACACAATTGTTGTCACTTTTTTAAAATGTAAACTTTGTTTCCGGCATGTGATCCTAGTTTACAATCACCTGTGGCAAGTAACAGGCGTGGGCAATATGAAAATCACACCTGAAACCAGATAAAAAGGGGAGAAGTTGCCTCAGTCTTTGAGTTGTATGTCTGTGTGTGCCGCACTAAGCAAGAGAACAAAAAGAAGAGAACTGTCTGAGGACTGGAGAACCAAAATTGTTGAAAATTATCAACAATCTCAAGGTTACACGTCTATGTCCAGAGATCTTGATGTTCCTTTGTCCACAGTGAGCGACATAATCAAGAAGTTTACAACCCATGGTGCTGTAGATAATCTCCCTGGACGTGGACAGTAGAGAAAAATTGATGAACGGAGGTAATGCAGGATAGTCCAGATGGTGGATAAGCCCCAATCAAGGTCTAAAGAAATCCAATGCATCCTACAGGATCAGGGGCATCAGTGTCAGTGCAAACTATCTGCCCACATCTGAATGAAATGAAACGCTGTGGAGGGGACCCAGGAGGACCCCACTGCTGATACAGAGACAGAAAAAAGCCAAAATGTACGTGAGGAAGCAAAATTCTTTTGGGAAAGCGTCTTGTGGACAAATCGAGACCAAGATAGAGGTTTATGGTAAAGCACATCATTCTACTGTTTACTGACACAGAATGAGGCTACAAAGTAAAGAACACAGCACCTACAGTCAGACGTGGTGGAGGTTAGTGATATTTTGTTGCCTCTGGTTCTGGGGGTCCTGACTGTGTGCAAGACATGAAATCTGAAGATTGCCAAAGGATTCTTGGTGGCAATGTTTATCCCAGTGTCAGAAAGCTGGGCATAGTCCTAGGTCAGGGGTCTCCAGCAGGACAATGACCTCAAACACTTCAAGAAGCCCCAGAAATGGATGGGAACAAAATGCTGGAGAGTTCTGAGGTGGCAGCAATGAGTCCGGATCTAAACCCCATTGACACTTGTGGAGAGATCTGAAAATTGGGAGAAGAGGAGAGAAGAGAGAAGAGGAGGGGAGAGAAGAGTTAAGGAGAGGAGAGAAGAGGAGAGAAGAGGAGAGAAGAGGTGAGAAGAGGTGAGAAGAGGAAAGAAGAGAAGAGTTAAGGAGAGGAGAAGGGAGGAGAGAGGAGAGGAGAGTTAAGGAGAGGAGAGGAGAGAGAAGAGGCGAGGAGAGGAGAGAGAAGAGGAGAGCAGAGAAGAGGAGAGGAGAGGAGAGAAGACGCCTTCAAATACGAGAGACCTGGAGACATTTATAAAGAAGAGTCTGAGATTCCAGGTGAGAGGAGGAAGAAGCTGTGGACGGGGACAGGAGGCGACTGATGGAAGGGATTTATTACAAGTTGAGGGGGACAATTTTGTTCGCCCCATTTTTGGGGTTTTGTGAAATTCTGTCCAATTTGCCTTTTTTCTCTTATTTTTTATGTTGCGCCGATACACACAAAGGAAATAAAGCCGATATAACAAAGCATGTGTAATAGTAACAATTATCTGGGAGAAATTATTCATTTTCTGGAACAATTTCAAGGGTGCCAATACTTTCAGCCATGGCTGTGTCTAATTTTGCATCCATCCATCTTGCCCTGGACAAGGCAAGTATCTTCCGCTTTTTAGCTGTGGACTGTTTTTGTCTTTTTTTATATATAGAACTACTTAAGCCCTGACCCTGCACTCGCCCCGGCCCTGGTTACCTTAGCACAATGTTGTTTACGGTACAACGTCACTAAAGGAGAACTGTGCAAGAGCGCCAAGATGCATCCCTACCAGAATACTAAGGATGAGTCAGTCTGGGATCCAGTGTGGAGACCTGGAGGTGCCCAACGTCCTGGAGGTGCCCGTTGTGCCAGCGGTGCTTGGCATCCCAAAGGTGTCCAGCTTCCCGGTGGTGTTCGGCGTCCCAGAGGTACTTGGAGCTCCGGAGGTGCCCTGCTTACTGGTGGTGCTCAGCGCTCCGGAGGTGCCCAGCTTCCCAGAGGTCCTCGGCGCTCCAGAGCTGCCCAGTTCTCAGAGGTACTCGGCACTCCAGAGCTGCCCAGTTCTCAGAGGTACTCGGCACTCCGAAGGTACCCAACTTCCCGGAGATGCTTGGCGTGCCAAAGGTACCCAGATTCCCTGAGGTACCCGACGTCCCTGAGGTGTACTGAGTCCTGGTGCCCAACATCCTTGAGGTGTCCAGTATTCCAGAGGTGCCTGGTATGTGAGCAATATTGCAGAGTCCCGGAAGTGCCTGGCGTCCCAGAGATGCCCAACGTCCCTGAGGTGACCAGCATCCTGATGGTGCCCAGCTTCCCGGAGGTGCCCGACATCCCTGAGGTGACCAGCGTCCTGATGGTGCCCAGCGTCCCGGAGGTGCCCGACGTCCCTGAGGTGACCAGCATCCTGATGGTGCCCAGCTTCCCGGAGGTGCCCAACGTCCCTGAGGTGACCAGCATCCTGATGGTGCCCAGCTTCCCGGAGGTGCCCAGCATCCTGATGGTGCCCAGCTTCCCGGAGGTGCCCGACGTCCCTGAGGTGACCAGCATCCTGATGGTGCCCAGCTTCCCGGAGGTGCCCAGCATCCTGATGGTGCCCAGCTTCCCGGAGGTGACCAGCGTCCCTGAGGTGACCAGCGTCCTGATGGTGCCCAGCTTCCCGGAGGTTTTCAATGTCGCTGAGGTGCCCGGCATGTGAGCAACATTGCAGAGTCCTGGAGGTGCCTGGCGTCCCGGAGGTGCCCGGCATTCTTCCTGGAGGTGCCTGATGTCCTGAAGGTGCCCGACATCCCTGAGGTGTCCAGCGTCCTGGAGGTGCTCAGATGCCCGGAGGTGCCCGACATGCCTAAGGCGCCCAGTGTCCCGGAAGTGCCCAGCGTCCTGGAGGTGCCCAGATTCCCGGAGGTGCCCGATGTGCCTGAGGTGCCCAGTGTCCTAGAAGTGCCCAGATTCCCGGAGGTGCCCGACGTGCCTGAGGTGACCAGCATCCTGATGGTACCCAGCTTCCCGGAGGTGCCCGATGTGCCTAAGGTGCCCAGTGTCCTGGAAGTGCCCAGTGTCCTGGAGGTGCCCAGATTCCCGGAGGTGCCCGACGTGCCTGAGGTGCCCAGTGTCCCGGAAGTGCCCGGCATGTGAGCTACATTGCAGAAGAGCAGGAGATCTGGTGTCGTCACCTTTAGGCAGCATCTGATGTTACTAAGCAGCAGCCCAAATATTCCCACAACACAGCGTAAGCAGCGCAGCAACTAGTGACTGATCTGAAAGATTCACTAAAAGCTACAGATTTTACCAGAAACGTGTGCCTGTGTGGCCGCGCAGCCGGCACCATCTATATATATCCATAGACCGATACTGGGGACTATTAATAAGGACGTGTACGGCTAATGCGAGCAGATAGTCGCGCTTTGCAGCACTCACAGTGACGGCGCTCGCGGTCCTGGCGGCTTCGTCCTGGCGGCTCCGGCTCCTGACGTTCCAGCGCAGGCGAGGAGCGAGGAGTTTGGGAAAATCTCTGTATCCTGATATGAAGTCAGCGGCGGAGAAACTGGAGAGGAAACTCCTGGGGAATAATTGCAGCTCTGACATGAATCACGGAGTCAGCGCGTCCCCGCCCCCGTCCCCCCCCGTTCCCCCCCCGTCCCCTCCCTTCCTCCATCTACATCTGCAGCCTGATCTCATGGCTCCTGCTTTGGTTCCGGACATGGCAGGATCCGGGCATCTGTGGGTGCAAATAACCGAGGCTGCAGGGAGCAAACAGGAAAGGAATTCTGCAACCACTGCACTAAATGCGCGAACGATTCGACAATAATGTGTAACGACGAAGGGTTAAACGACTGCGGAATAAAAACGTTCCGTGACTTTCACGATCTCAAGGAGAACGTACCGGAGAGCCCTGCTGGGTGCACAGCCGTCACACACCGGAGAGCTCTGCTGGGTGCACAGCCGTCACACACCGGAGAGCTCTGCTGGGTGCACAGCCGTCACACACCGGAGAGCTCTGCTGGGTGCACAGCCGTCATACACCGGGGAGCTCTGCTGGGTGCACAGCCGTCACACACCGGAGAGCTCTGCTGGGTGCACAGCCGTCACACACCGGAGAGCTCTGCTGGGTGCACAGCCGTCACACACCGGAGAGCTCTGCTGGGCGCACAGCCGTCACACACCGGAGAGCTCTGCTGGGTGCACAGCCGTCACACACCGGAGAGCTCTGCTGGGTGCACAGCCGTCACACACCGGATTGCTCTGCTGGATGCACAGCCGTCACACACCGGAGAGCTCTGCTGGGTGCACAGCCGTCACACACCGGGGAGCTCTGCTGGGTGCACAGCCGTCACACACCGGAGAGCTCTGCTGGGTGCACAGCCATCACACACCGGAGAGCTCTGCTGGGTGCACAGCCGTCACACACCGGAGAGCTCTGCTGGGTGCACAGCCGTCACACACCGGATTGCTCTGCTGGATGCACAGCCGTCACACACCGGAGAGCTCTGCTGGGTGCACAGCCGTCACACACCGGGGAGCTCTGCTGGGTGCACAGCCGTCACACACCGGAGAGCTCTGCTGGGTGCACAGCCATCACACACCGGAGAGCTCTGCTGGGTGCACAGCCGTCACACACCGGAGAGCTCTGCTGGGTGCACAGCCATCACACACCGGGCAGCTCTGCTGGGTGCACAGCCATCACACCGGGGAGCTCTGCTGGGTGCACAGCCATCACACACCGGAGAGCTCTGCTGGGTGCACAGCCATCACACACCGGAGAGCCCTGAGGGTGCACAGCCTTCACACACCGGAGAGCCCTGAGGGTGCACAGCCTTCACACACCGGAGAGCCCTGCTGGGTGCACAGCCGTCACACACCGGAGAGCTCTGCTGGGTGCACAGCCGTCACACACCGGGGAGCTCTGCTGGGTGCACAGCCGTCACACACCGGAGAGCTCTGCTGGGTGCACAGCCGTCACACACCGGAGAGCTCTGCTGGGTGCACAGCCGTCACACACCGGGGAGCTCTGCTGGGTGCACAGCCATCACACACCGGAGAGCCCTGAGGGTGCACAGCCGTCACACACCGGAGAGCCCTGAGGGTGCACAGCCATCACACACCGGAGAGCCCTGAGGGTGCACAGCCGTCACACACCGGAGAGCTCTGCTGGGTGCACAGCCGTCACACACCGGGGAGCTCTGCTGGGTGCACAGCTGTCACACACCGGAGAGCTCTGCTGGGTGCACAGATGTCACACACCGGAGAGCTCTGCTGGGTGCACAGCCGTCACACACCGGAGAGCTCTGCTGGGTGCACAGCCGTCACACACCGGGGAGCTCTGCTGGGTGCACAGCCATCACACACCGGAGAGCCCTGAGGGTGCACAGCCGTCACACACCGGAGAGCCCTGAGGGTGCACAGCCATCACACACCTGAGAGCCCTGAGGGTGCACAGCCGTCACACACCGGGGAGCTCTGCTGGGTGCACAGCCTTCACACACCGGAGAGCCCTGAGGGTGCACAGCCGTCACACACCGGAGAGCTCTGCTGGGTGCACAGCCATCACACACCGGAGAGCTCTGCTGAGTGCACAGCCATCACACACCGGAGAGCTCTGCTGGGTGCACAGCCGTCACACACCGGAGAGCTCTGCTGGGTGCACAGCCGTCACACACCGGGGAGCTCTGCTGGGTGCACAGCCATCACACACCGGAGAGCCCTGAGGGTGCACAGCCTTCACACACCGGAGAGCCCTGAGGGTGCACAGCCGTCACACACCGGAGAGCTCTGCTGGGTGCACAGCCGTCACACACCGGAGAGCTCTGCTGGGTGCACAGCCGTCACACACCGGAGAGCTCTGCTGGGTGCACAGCCATCACACACCGGAGAGCTCTGCTGAGTGCACAGCCATCACACACCGGGGAGCTCTGCTGGGTGCACAGCCGTCACACACCGGAGAGCCCTGAGGGTGCACAGCCGTCACACACCGGGGAGCTCTGCTGGGTGCACAGCCGTCACACACCGGAGAGCTCTGCTGGGTGCACAGCCGTCACACACCGGAGAGCCCTGCTGGGTGCACAGCCATCACACCGGGGAGCTCTGCTGGGTGCACAGCCGTCACACACCGGAGAGCTCTGCTGGGTGCACAGCCGTCACACACCGGAGAGCCCTGCTGGGTGCACAGCCATCACACCGGGGAGCTCTGCTGGGTGCACAGCCTTCACACACCGGAGAGCTCTGCTGGGTGCACAGCCGTCATACACCGGAGAGCTCTGCTGGGTGCACAGCCATCACACCGGGGAGCTCTGCTGGGTGCACAGCCGTCACACACCGGAGAGCTCTGCTGGGTGCACAGCCGTCACACACCGGAGAGCTCTGCTGGGTGCACAGCCATCACACCGTGGAGCTCTGCTGGGTGCACAGCCTTCACACACCGGAGAGCTCTGCTGGGTGCACAGCCGTCACACACCGGGGAGCTCTGCTGGGTGCACAGCCGTCACACACCGGAGAGCTCTGCTGGGTGCACAGCCGTCACACACCGGAGAGCTCTGCTGGGTGCACAGCCGTCACACACCGGAGAGCTCTGCTGGGTGCACAGCCGTCACACACCGGGGAGCTCTGCTGGGTGCACAGCCGTCACACACCGGAGAGCTCTGCTGGGTGCACAGCCCTCACACACCGGAGAGCTCTGCTGGGTGCACAGCCTTCACACACCGGAGAGCTCTGCTGGGTGCACAGCCGTCACACACCGGAGAGCTCTGCTGGGTGCACAGCCGTCACACACCGGAGAGCTCTGCTGGGTGCACAGCCGTCACACACCGGAGAGCCCTGAGGGTGCACAGCCGTCACACACCGGAGAGCCCTGCTGGGTGCACAGCCATCACACCGGGGAGCTCTGCTGGGTGCACAGCCGTCACACACCGGAGAGCTCTGCTGGGTGCACAGCCGTCACACACCGGAGAGCTCTGCTGGGTGCACAGCCATCACACCGGGGAGCTCTGCTGGGTGCACAGCCTTCACACACCGGAGAGCTCTGCTGGGTGCACAGCCGTCACACACCGGAGAGCTCTGCTGGGTGCACAGCCGTCACACACCGGAGAGCTCTGCTGGGTGCACAGCCGTCACACACCGGAGAGCTCTGCTGGGTGCACAGCCGTCACACACCGGGGAGCTCTGCTGGGTGCACAGCCGTCACACACCGGAGAGCTCTGCTGGGTGCACAGCCGTCACACACCGGAGAGCTCTGCTGGGTGCACAGCCTTCACACACCGGAGAGCTCTGCTGGGTGCACAGCCTTCACACACCGGAGAGCTCTGCTGGGTGCACAGCCGTCACACACCGGAGAGCTCTGCTGGGTGCACAGCCGTCACACACCGGAGAGCTCTGCTGGGTGCACAGCCGTCACACACCGGAGAGCCCTGAGGGTGCACAGCCGTCACACACCGGAGAGCCCTGCTGGGTGCACAGCCATCACACCGGGGAGCTCTGCTGGGTGCACAGCCGTCACACACCGGAGAGCTCTGCTGGGTGCACAGCCGTCACACACCGGAGAGCTCTGCTGGGTGCACAGCCATCACACCGGGGAGCTCTGCTGGGTGCACAGCCTTCACACACCGGAGAGCTCTGCTGGGTGCACAGCCGTCACACACCGGAGAGCTCTGCTGGGTGCACAGCCGTCACACACCGGAGAGCTCTGCTGGGTGCACAGCCGTCACACACCGGGGAGCTCTGCTGGGTGCACAGCCGTCACACACCGGAGAGCTCTGCTGGGTGCACAGCCGTCACACACCGGAGAGCCCTGAGGGTGCACAGCCGTCACACACCGGAGAGCCCTGCTGGGTGCACAGCCGTCACACACCGGGGAGCTCTGCTGGGTGCACAGCCGTCACACACCGGAGAGCTCTGCTGGGTGCACAGCCGTCACACACCGGAGAGCTCTGCTGGGTGCACAGCCGTCACACACCGGAGAGCTCTGCTGGGTGCACAGCCGTCACACACCTGAGAGCCCTGAGGGTGCACAGCCGTCACACACCGGAGAGCCCTGCTGGGTGCACAGCCATCACACCGGGGAGCTCTGCTGGGTGCACAGCCGTCACACACCGGAGAGCTCTGCTGGGTGCACAGCCGTCACACACCGGGGAGCTCTGCTGGGTGCACAGCCGTCACACACCGGAGAGCTCTGCTGGGTGCACAGCCATCACACCGGGGAGCTCTGCTGGGTGCACAGCCGTCACACACCGGGGAGCTCTGCTGGGTGCACAGCCGTCACACACCGGGGAGCTCTGCTGGGTGCACAGCCATCACACCGGAGAGCTCTGCTGGGTGCACAGCCGTCACACACCGGAGAGCTCTGCTGGGTGCACAGCCGTCACACACCGGGGAGCTCTGCTGGGTGCACAGCCGTCACACACCGGAGAGCTCTGCTGGGTGCACAGCCATCACACCGGAGAGCTCTGCTGGGTGCACAGCCATCACACACCGGGGAGCTCTGCTGGGTGCACAGCCGTCACACACCGGAGAGCTCTGCTGGGTGCACAGCCATCACACCGGAGAGCTCTGCTGGGTGCACAGCCGTCACACACCGGAGAGCTCTGCTGGGTGCACAGCCTTCACACACCGGGGAGCTCTGCTGGGTGCACAGCCGTCACACACCGGGGAGCTCTGCTGGGTGCACAGCCGTCACACACCGGAGAGCTCTGCTGGGTGCACAGCCGTCACACACCGGAGAGCTCTGCTGGGTGCACAGCCATCACACACTGGAGAGCTCTGCTGGGTGCACAGCCATCACACACTGGAGAGCTCTGCTGGGTGCACAGCCGTCACACACCGGAGAGCTCTGCTGGGTGCACAGCCATCACACACTGGAGAGCTCTGCTGGGTGCACAGCCGTCACATACCGGAGAGCTCTGCTGGGTGCACAGCCGTCACACACCGGAGAGCTCTGCTGGGTGCACAGCCGTCACACACCGGATTGCTCTGCTGGATGCACAGCCGTCACACACCGGAGAGCTCTGCTGGGTGCACAGCCGTCACACACCGGAGAGCTCTGCTGGGTGCACAGCCGTCACACACCGGAGAGCTCTGCTGGGTGCACAGCCATCACACACTGGAGAGCTCTGCTGGGTGCACAGCCATCACACACTGGAGAGCTCTGCTGGGTGCACAGCCGTCACACACCGGAGAGCTCTGCTGGGTGCACAGCCATCACACACTGGAGAGCTCTGCTGGGTGCACAGCCGTCACATACCGGAGAGCTCTGCTGGGTGCACAGCCGTCACACACCGGATTGCTCTGCTGGGTGCACAGCCGTCACACACCGGATTGCTCTGCTGGATGCACAGCCGTCACATAATCACCTTCCAGTCTGGGCTGCTACAAGGTAGCTGGGCATTTTATGAGCCGGGGCTGCACAGGACAGATGTGTTTGCCATTAAACCTGTGCACAAAGTCACTCACAGGGAAATGATGAGAGGAGCAGGATCCGGTTACACGGCTCCACCATTCACTGCTAGTAAAATGATCTGCTATATAGTCATGAAAGACCCTGTTGGAATTACCCTGCCCCCCAGAGACCCCCAGCGCGAGTCACCTGAAGAGCTGTATACAGCAATACACAGGATACATACTGCAATGTATGCAGAATAGTGAGTGCAGCTCTGGAGTATAACACAGGAGGGAACTCAGGATCAGTAATGTAATGTATGTACACAGTGACTGCACCAGCAGAATAGTGAGTGCAGCTCTGGAGTATAACACAGGAGGTAACTCAGGATCAGTAATGTATGTACACAGTGACTGCACCAGCAGAATAGTGAGTGCAGCTCTGGAGTATAACACAGGAGGTAACTCAGGATCAGTAATGTATGTACACAGCGACTGCACCAGCAGAATAGTGAGTGCAGCTCTGGAGTATAATACAGGAGGTAACTCAGGATCAGTAATGTAATGTATGTACACAGTGACTGCACCAGCAGAATAGTGAGTGCAGCTCTGGAGTATAATACAGGAGGTAACTCAGGATCAGTAATTTTGGACACAATGTATGGATAATGGGAGAGAATGGACGCTGCACGATGAAACCACTGAATTTAACGGGATATAACAACTGAAATGCTACAAAATGCAACCAAAACAGTCAATAAATGGTGTATATTGTGCTGCGCGGCTGCGGGAGACGATGATTTGCTGTCAGTGAATGGGATCGTTCTGTTTATTCCAGAGGCTGAAAACTGATACAATTGTTACAAGTTTTCCCAACAGTCGCAGATGGATCTCACCTGCACTGATACATTGTAGCAAACGGCCGCTTTATGCGGGTGACAACTGGATACATTGAAGCCAATCCTTAACCCATTCTCTGGAGCAAGCCATGAATATTCTCATTCACTGACAGCAAGCAGAGCATTAAAGTGACGCGGTGATGAGATATAAAGTGACTTAAACGTTTCAGAAGTTTCTGTAAAAAAAAAAAACTGTCAGCCCTACCTTCAGTGACAGCAGGTGATCTGTGTTCCCGGCTGTATACTCCTCAGACGCGGCTGTATACTCCTTCGGCGTGGTTGTATACTCCTCCGGCACAGCTATATACTCCTCCAATGTGGCTGTATACTCCTCTGGTGTGGCTGTATACTCCTCCGTCGTGGCTGTATACTCCTCCGTCGTGGCTGTATAATCCTCTGGTGTGGCTGTATACTCCTCCGGCGCAGCTGTATACTTCTCCGGCACGGCTGTATACTCCTCCGGCGCGGCTGTATACTCCTCCGGCGCGGCTGTATACTCCTCCGGCGCGGCTGTATACTCCTCCGGCGCGGCTGTATACTCCTCCGGCGCGGCTGTATACTCCTCCGGCACGGCTGTATACTCCTCTGGCACAACTGTATACTCCTCCGGCACGGCTGTATACTCCTCCGGCACGGCTGTATACTCCTCCGGCACGGCTGTATACTCCTCCGGCACGGCTGTATACTCCTCCGGCACGGCTGTATACTCCTCCGGCACGGCTGTATACTCCTCCGGCGCGGCTGTATACTCCTCCGGCACGGCTGTATACTCCTCCGGCACGGCTGTATACTCCTCCGGCACGGCTGTATACTCCTCCGGCACGGCTGTATACTCCTCCGGCACAGCTGTATACCCGTAGATGCCCTCGCTGCTCAGTTCTCAGTGCATTTCCAGCTTCTGTATGGCTCCGGCTCCTAGAACAAGGAGGGGGAGACGGGTCAGGACGCCCGAGTCAACACAGCCGCCTTTGTGCAGGTGGTGACAAGGTATTTAACAAGTCCTCTACAAAAGTATGGGATTTATATCCACACACAGAGACGGCGGGAGGCAAGAAAAACAATATCCAGGTTACCGACACCGGCCGCAACCTCTGGCTGAACCGCGGAGCGAGGACGGCAAAGCCCACCTGGTCAATGCAAGGGGAGAGCTGACGTCCCCCTCACATTGAGGGGCGCGAGTCACCGCAGTGTATAGCACATGTATATAAATGTCATACCATTTTCCTTCCATCACCTCCAATTGCTGCAGAATGAGCTAACTGAGGATCCATCAGTGAGCTCGCCATGACGGTCTGAATGGGAGTTTCCAATTTTCACTTTAGATGCCCTGGGACATATTTGAATGTTCACATTGGAGCATTACACACTGGTTTTAGGGGTGCAGATGGATACATTATGCCTAGAACTCGACGTGGGAAGAAAAATAAAGACAAAAATGAACAATTTGCACTTATCACCTTTATAAAAGATAAGTCTCCCGTCTTCTGTTGATTTTGCGACTTTCCAATTCTTCTTTAATTGATCCAGAACTAAAGCGGCAGATACGGTTAAAAACAAAATTGCACCCCTAAAATATAAAGCAGAGCTGAAATATCATCTGGGTAATAGGAGAACAGAGACCCCAACACTCACCTGCGAGCACCGGAGACAGGTGACAATGGAAATTACTGATTAATTAAAGGGGTGCTCCCAGGTCGCCTCCTGAGCAGCGAGAGCCGTGCAGTCTCTTCACTTCCTGGTTTCTGGGGGGCGGAGCTATGCTCCTTGAGTGACAGTTCTGGTGAGAAGCACAGCTATAGTATTAGTTGTAGGGTAGATTCACACTAGCGCGAAGATCGCATCGCCTGGACACCGGCTCTCCTGACACCTGCATTGAAATGTCAGGAGAGCCGGCGTCCGGGTGGTGCGATCCTCACGCGAGCCACATGCAGGTGTGACGCCAGCCAAACTAGAAAGCTCATCACAAGTTCTCCAGCCACACAATTAGTTATCAGTGCTTGTTCAGAGTCTATACTGCTATCACATATAGTGATAACAGGGCATTTGAACAACCACACCGCTCAGGACAGTGAGAGACATTATTAGGAAACCAGATTTGGGAGAAGCTGATGCTTGGAGCTGATGATTTTGCAAGATTAATAACAGCAGCTCATCAGGAGTTGAGAGACAGGGGGATAGAGGTGAGTAGATGACCGCTGTATAGAAATCAATATCTTTTTCCTTTACACATTTGAACAGGCACACCGCTCAGGACAGTGAGAGCCATTATTAGGAGATCGGATCTGGGAGAAGAAGGCGATGCTGGGAGCTGGTGATTTTGTAAGATGTATAACAGCGGCTCATCAGGAGTTGAGAGGGAGAGGGATGGAGGTGAGTAGATGACTGCTGTATAGAAATCAATATCTTTTCCTTTACACATTTGAACAAGCACACCGCTCAGGACAGTGAGAGACGTTATTAGGAAACCAGATCTGGGAGAAGCTGATGCTTGGAGCTGGCTATTTTGCAAGATTTATAAACAGCAGCTCATCAGGAGTTGAGAGACAGAGAGATGGAGGTGAGTAGATGACTGCTGTATAGAAATCAACAGGCTGCAGAGGGGTGACTGCTACAATCGTTCAAAGTCACATTGCTGAGCTCCATGGAAACCAGCTGTCCACTATGAAAGAAAAAAGCTCTCAGAGCAAGTGAATATCAGCAGATAAAAAAGCAAGTCAATTGCAAACTTGCTTATTTTCATGCTTGATAGTGGTCAGAAAATGTGTATGGTGCATATCATTAATGCCCTGGAAGGTGCTTTACGCATTGATTCATTCTCAATCTAACAGCCTTGGGCTCTGTTCATATCTGCATTTGTGGCCATGTCTGAATTCCCTATAATAAGGTATAAATAAATGATGCTGCCTCCTGTCCTATTCTGCCCTATGGTCATTGGGGTGTCTGGGTTGACGCTGACATCCCTCGTGTGCGAACTCCGTCCCGGCTTTAGTTTTTCTGTTCCTATAATTTTGTTCCAAAAAATACAGAAAAACATCGCAGATGTGAACCAGACGCCAAAAAAGGAAGGTCGCGGGGTCTATGCCACGCTTTGAATAGCAAATTGCAGCATTTATAGGAAGCGTATCATAAAATAGCACAAGTCTCATACAAAAATACATTCATTGCAATGCGATAAAGATGCCTAAAAAAAACCAAACAAAAAGTAATCAGCGGCTCTAAATATACAGCAATAAATACCAGAGGAATAATAGCCGAAAAATAACTGTGCAAAGTTGTATTAGAAAAAAAGAGAATCGGTCCTGTAGGACCGGACGCCATCGACAGTCCCGGACGCCATCGACAGTCCCGGACGCCATCGATAGCCCTGGACGTCGTTATTAGTACTGGACGCCATCATTAGTCCAGGACGCCATCGATAGTCCAGGACACCATCGACAGTCTCGGACGCCATCGACAGTCTTGGACGCCATCGACAGTCCTGGACACCATTGACAGTCCCGGACGCCATCATTAGTCCCGGACGCCATCATTAGTCCCGGACGCCATCATCAGTCCAGGACACCATCGATAGACCCAGACGCCATCATTAGTCCAGGACGCCATCATTAGTCCCGAACACCATCATTAGTCCCGGACGCCATCATTAGTCCCGGACGCCATCATAAGCCCCGAACGCCATCATTAGCCCCGAACGCCATCATTAGCCCTGAATGTCATCATTAGTCCCGGACGCCATCATTAGTCCTGGACGTCATCATTAGTCCCGGACGCCATCATTAGCCCCGAACGCCATCATTAGCCCTGAACGCCATCATTAGCCCTGAACGCCATCGTTAGTCCTGAATGCCATCATTAGTCCCGGGCGCCATCATTAGTCCCGGACGCCATCGTTAGTCCTGGACGCCATTGTTAGTCCCGAACGCCATCATTAGTCCCGGACGCCATCATTAGTCCTGGATGCCATTGTTAGTCCCGAACGCCATCATTAGTTCCGGACGCCATCGTTAGTCCCGGACGCCATCATTAGTCCTGGATGCCATCATTAGTCCCGGACGCCATCATTAGTCCTGGATGCCATTGTTAGTCCTGAACGCCATCATTAGTCCCGGACGCTAGCATTAGTCCCGGACGCCATCATTAGTCCGGATGACCTAATTTACTTAGGAGGGAGATTGGAAGGTGAAGACGTCTCCGTTTATGTCCACCCCTGACATTTGGGAGGGAAGGTGCACAATGAGAAGGTATACATGCGGCTCAGTGCTCAGCACGGTGGCTCGGTGGGTATGATGGTGGCCTGGTGGGCAGCACAACTAGATGAAGCACTGTTTTCCCCATTTTTGTAAGGACTTTTTAGTTTCCATAGTGGACAGTCTAATGATCCGTCCTGGTGACAATGGTACCGGATGAAGAAGCCACCATTACCAGGTCACTCCTGACGGGTCCACCAAAGCCTTTGATTTTTTTGGACCCCCCAACCATACCCAGCTTGTGGAGACACATGGCACCGGATGAAGAAGCCACCATTGCCAGGTTACTCCTCACATGTCTACTGATTTTTTTGGAACCCCAACCATACCCAGCTTCATATTTTAGAAGTTCGATGGAGCTGCAGTCGTCTTTTGCTATGGCTGTGCCTGGTGGACGCCGGACTCGACCCAGAAACCTCTCCTGGAGGCATCAATGGCTGAAGTTCTTGTTGTTGGATGTCGGCAGAATATAAATGGCTTTTTATACCTTGTGATGGAGAATTAGTGAAGGGAAAACAGCTACACGTCTCCGGCAGGGTCTCAAGTCCCGGTGGGCTGCAGATCTCCTGCCTCAAAGACCTAACGGTGTCCGGGTTGGCGTCAGGAGCCGGTGGAGAACCAACGCTCTCCAGAGAGGAGATGCTTTGCTTCCAAGACTTCTGGAGATCCACCGGGACGATTTTGGTAGTTTCCGAAGAGATGCAGACCGTGTTTTCATCCGGCTCCCCTTTCCATGGAAGAACCTTCTCGGCCATTGTTGGCGACGGCGGGACGATCCGAGGACTCTGACACACGCCCAACATTCCTGCGGATAGGATAGAGATTTCGGAGAGTTCATGGCAGTGTCATCATCTATCAAACAACCTGATCGACATTAATCCTAAATGGAAGCAGATGAGGAGCAGATGGGAACTGACGTGACTCACAGGGAAATGGGGCAAACATGATTCCCATTAACGATCCACAACAACAAGAGTCACAACCGTCACCGGCTCGTGTAGGATTTCGGTAATTGCTTATGTCCCTCTGCTCGGAGTCTCGGAAGACCTAAGATCAAACCTTTGGGGCGGATTCATTCTTTCTTGATTTCTTTTACTTTGCAACTTTTCTAACAAATAGGCAGTGATTAAAGAAGGGAGTGTTGGGGGAATAGGGGTCAATAGCCCAGATTTTGGCACATGGGCAGCCAAAGATGTGTCAAATTCAGTAAGACGTGTCCACCTCTTACAGATCGGGACAAGTCTTACTTCAAGACTGGTGTAAGAAGCAGCCTCAATGTTCTCCTCCTCCAAGGCCAAGGGTGCACGGTACTTTTGTAGATGCAATGGGGGGAGAGAAGAGGACGCCAAAGGATTGGACAGGTGGAAATCCAACCTGTTTAATCCTTGGTTTCCCCAACATTTATGGAGACCATGGACAGGATCTACCAAGAAGGATCTCCCGTCTGTGTCCGGTCAATGTCTTACCTGAGATTTTAACACTGTGGAGAATCTCATCTGTTGCTCGAGCGATAAAGGTGATCCCCTCGTCATCTTCGATCTCAACGTCTGAACATTCGTCTTCGGAGTCCGGGGTGATCACAATGGATGCTGTTGGCGGGAAAACATTTGGAAGAATTATTCGCAACGCGGTGTCATCTAGGTGCATCGTGTAACAGAGACGAGCAGTAGGATCGCACGGCCCGGCTCCAGCGTCCAGTCCGGTCTTTATACCTTCTGTGTCTGGCGTCACCCTAAGTGAGGTGGCGTCATGACGTTGCAGAATGTCATGACATCACATGAGGCCTACTGACAAGACCCAGGATGAGACCCGTCATGTCAGGCTCAGAAGTGAAGACCGACTCCTTCGGAGGACAGGAAATAATTGCTAATGAGAGGTAAATATTGCTAGTGTAGTCGCTTGCTCTGCGTAATGCACGTGGCCAGTGTAGTGGTAGCAAGTGGGGTTAGTGGACCCACTGGACCACAGAGGGGCCCGGGATTACCCTTTAGTGCAAGGGGCTTGACTAAGTGCCCATCGTGAGGTGGACATCAAGTACTACTCCCAGGGCAGTGACCCCCCAGGACAGGAGACGGACTCAGGTATAGACACAGGTACAGGTAGGGTGACTGAGGAAGGCTGAATAGGTGAGTACGATCAGGTATGGTGGGCAGGGCAGGGACAGACAAGAATGGGAAGGCAGACTGAGGTATAAGTGATGGATATAGGGATGACGGGACCTGACAAATAGCTAGTAGACTGAGACACTAACTAGGAGCATTGCGCAGGCACCTCCCCTAATGGGAGAGTGCCTTAAATACATACAAATAGCATGCCGGCCCTTTAAAAGGAGTACACATGCCCTAAGCACACTCCCAGGAGACCTGTGCTGCGTGCACTGCACAGGCCCCAGGAGGGGAAGGAGGAAGCAGCACACGTGGATGGCCAGGTGAGTGCAGGGGAGGACGTGACCCAGCCGGGGCGGTAAGTTTGTGTCTCTGCAGAAACGCCGGCGCTAAACTCTGGAGCTGCCATGGAAGTAGTAGCATTCTCTGTATGGATACACTGTTATGTGACCTCTAAGCGTGAAGGTCACAAAAGGGATAGTTTGATGACGCTACCATGGAAACCTCAGAGCAGGCGCAACAGGAAAAAAGGAGCAAATCTTCATTTTGGATAAAGATCTCCAAAAATAAGGATTCGGGAGATCTCTGGGCAGTTTCTGCAGCCGTGAGGGATTGAAATTGTAGAAAGTAAATGGTTCTCTGCAAATCCTAAAAATTCTGCAGACGCCAAAATTGTTGTTTACGGTGATCTGCAAACATATGATGATGATGGTGATGGTGACGAGGTGCAGACAGTCTTACCAGTGTTTTCCCAGCTCACTACTCGGCTGTGTCTTCCGTTCCGGGACTCGAGCTCTATGCTGGATCTTCTCTGTATGAATCAACAAAAAAAAGGCAAAAAAATGACTGGAAATAAAGAACAAGTAACAGATGGGAAAAATAAAATATAATAAGAATAAGAATAATAATATAATAATAACAATAAAAATAATAATAATAATAAAATCTTTATTTCTATAGCGCCAACATATTTTGCAGCTCTTTACAATTCAGACGTTTATATACAAACATTCAAAAGTTATAGAAAATACAATAATTAAAGCAAAAATAATAACAATCCTGCTCGTAAGAGCTTACAATCTAACATGGGGTGAGGTGGAGGTGACACAAGGTACAGGGGTTAATTGACAACGACGGTCCAGATATCTCTAAAAAAATGGGGCATAGATGGAGGCCGCCTGCACCAGTCGTCAGCCAATCTTTCCGATGCTTTCGGGTGCGGTGGAGTTTGATGGAAAGTTATGTTGTTAGAAGTCATGGAGGGACTATGTGAATTTAATGTGATTAGAGGGGGGATGGGCCGCCCTGAAAAGATGTTTTGTAAGGAGCGTCTGAAGCTGAGTAAGTTGTGGTTCGTCCTGGTTTCTTGGGGTAGAGCATTCCAGAGGATTGGTGCAGCTCAGGAGAAGTCTTGGAGTCGGGAGAGGAAAGTTCGGATTATTGTGGATGTTAGTCGACAATGGACAAGCCATCATTTCACATGGGAAATGAAACAGAACCAGGAGGGCTCCGGCCGAACACACCACATATATACTACATACAGTTAGGTCCAGAAATCTTTGGCCAGTGACACAATTTTGGCGAGTTGGGCTCTGCATGCCACCACATTGGATTTGAAATGAAACCTCTACAACAGAATTCAAGTGCAGATTGTAACGTTTAATTTGAAGGTTTGAACAAAAATATCTGATAGAAATTGTAGGAATTGTCACATTTCTTTACAAACACTCCACATTTTAGGAGGTCAAAAGTAATTGGACAAATAAACCAAACCCAAACAAAATATTTTTATTTTCAATATTTTGTTGCGAATCCTTTGGAGGCAATCACTGCCTTAAGTCTGGAACCCATGGACATCACCAAACGCTGGGTTTCCTCCTTCTTTAGGCTGTGTCCACGGTAGAATGTACCTGCGGATTTTTCTGCATGAAAATCCGCGACTTTCACGGCAAATCCGCACCTTATTTTTGCCGCAGATTTGTCGCGGATTACCGCTATTTTGCCGCGGATTTTGATGCGGATTTTTTTTTTTTTCCCCATTCTATACCCAAAATCCGCAAGAATAATTGACATGCTGCAGATTTTTCCGGATCAAAATCCGCGGCAAATCCGCCGCGGAAAAATCCGCAGCATGGACACAGCATTTCCAAAATGCCATTGAAATGGCTTGGAAGTGCTGCTGCTGCAGATTTTCGGGAAATCTGCAGTAAATCCGCGGCAAATCCGCGGCAAAATCCGCGCAAAATCCGCAGCGTGGCCACATAGCCTAATGCTTTGCCAGGCCTTTACAGCCGCAGCCTTCAGGTCTTGCTTGTTTGTGGGTCTTTCCGTCTTAAGTCTGGATTTGAGCAAGTGAAATGCATGCTCAATTGGGTTAAGATCTGGTGATTGACTTGGCCATTGCAGAATGTTCCACTTTTTTGCACTCATGAACTCCTGGGTAGCTTTGGCTGTATGCTTGGGGTCATTGTCCATCTGTACTATGAAGCACCGTCCGATCAACTTTGCGGCATTTGGCTGAATCTGGGCTGAAAGTATATCCCGGTACACTTCAGAATTCATCCGGCTACTCTTGTCTGCTGTTATGTCATCAATAAACACAAGTGACCCAGTGCCATTGAAAGCCATGCATGCCCATGCCATCACGTTGCCTCCACCATGTTTTACAGAGGATGTGGTGTGCCTTGGATCATGTGCCATTCCCTTTCTTCTCCAAACTTTTTTCTTCCCATCATTCTGGTACAGGTTGATCTTTGTCTCATCTGTCCATAGAATACTTTTCCAGAACTGAGCTGGCTTCATGAGGTGTTTTTCAGCAAATGTAACTCTGGCCTGTCTATTTTTGGAATTGATGAATGGTTTGCATCTAGATGTGAACCCTTTGTATTTACTTTCATGGAGTCTTCTCTTTACTGGTGACTTAGAGACAGATACACCTACTTCACTGAGAGTGTTCTGGACTTCAGTTGATGTTGTGAACGGGTTCTTCTTCACCAAAGAAAGTATGCGGCGATCATCCACCACTGTTGTCATCCGTGGACGCCCAGGCCTTTTTGAGTTCCCAAGCTCACCAGTCAATTCCTTTTTTCTCAGAATGTACCCGACTGTTGATTTTGCTACTCCAAGCATGTCTGCTATCTCTCTGATGGATTTTTTCTTTTTGTTCAGCCTCAGGATGTTCTGCTTCACCTCAATTGAGAGTTCCTTAGACCGCATGTTGTCTGGTCACAGCAACAGCTTCCAAATGCAAAACCACACACCTGTAATCAACCCCAGACCTTTTAACTACTTCATTGATTACAGGTTAACGAGGGAGACGCCTTCAGAGTTAATTGCAGCCCTTAGAGTCTCTTGTCCAATTACTTTTGGTCCCTTGAAAAAGAGGAGGCTATGCATTACAGAGCTATGATTCCTAAACCCTTTCTCCGATTTGGATGTGAAAACTCTCATATTGCAGCTGGGAGTGTGCACTTTCAGCCCATATTATATATAGAATTGTATTTCTGAACATGTTTTTGTAAACAGCTAAAATAACAAAACTTGTGTCACTGTCCAAATATTTCTGGACCTAACTGTATATGATCAGCAGGATTGGTGCTGCCAGCAGAAGGTCGGGATCCGGATTGCATTCATAGATCCAAAGCTGGGGGAGTCATAAAAGGATAGCCTCCCCGTATTGCTCCGTATATTGTCAGCACTGACGCTGATGAGCGAGTGTCAAGTGCACAAGCAGAGGAGTCTGCAGCTCTGACCCGGGAGCTCTGATCACGGCCGTGCACCTTTTATAAGGTTTATTGCACGGTTTTAGGATTGTTTTTATTTCTGTCTTTATTAAAAACAGAGGCCGCTCCACTGAATCCGTGGGATGCGGGAATATATCCAGAGTGCACAGAGGAGGAGCGGAGCGGCCAAGACGCATCTGTAAGGAATAACATGTGCTGCATGGATAGGAGAATGGGGAGCATGGAATAGTCTATGGAGACTGACGTATCTATAATATGCAGGGTAAAGCCACAAAGCCCAAAAGTGCAGCTCCACCCGAGCACCTCCGGGGTACGCCAGACTTAAGGGGACCAACAATGATTCTGAGAATAATGCTACAGTGCTGGCCAAAAGTATTGGCACCCCTGCAATTCTGTCAGAGAATACTCAGTTTCTTCCTGAAAATGATTGCAATCACAGATTCTTTGGTATTATCTTCATTTAATTTGTCTTCAATGAAAAAAACAATATTGTCATGAATCCAAATTGGATCTAATTCCACACCAAACATAAAAAGGGGGTGGACAAAAGTATTGGCACTGTGTGAAAAATCCTGTGCTGCTTCTGTAATTTGTGTAATAACAGCGCCTGTAACTTACCTGTGGCACCTAACAGCTGCTGGCAATAACTAATAGGAAAAACGAAGATCCAGCATCATGGAGAGTAGAAAAGTAAAACTTGCATTTATTGGAATGATTAAAAACAGAGGTACATCCAGTGGGCACAAGTAAAGTCGCAGATTAACCGACGCGTTTCGACCAGAGAGTCTTATTCATGGCATGTGACATGTGCCTCTGTGCCCACTGGATGTACCTCTGTTTTTAATCATTCCAATAAATGCAAGTTTTACTTTTCTACTCCCCATGATGCTGGATCCTCGTTTTTCCTAAATGTGCTTTCCGCCCGGGCCAGGGCGTTCCGTGCATCGATGTGGAGTCCAGGAGTGAAGAGGGGTGAGCTGACTATACCTTTTTTGCTTGGCAATAATAAATCACACTTGCAGCTGGTGACATGGATTAAAGTTGACGCAACCTCTGTCCTGTGTCCTTGTGTGCACCACATTGAGCATGGAGAAAAGAAAGAAGACCAAAGAACTGTCTGAGGACTTGAGACTCCAAATTGTGAGGAAGCATGAGCAATCTCAAGGCTACAAGTCCATCTCCAAACACCTGAACGTTCCTGTGTCTACGGTGCGCAGTGTCTTCAAGAAGTGTAAAGCCCATGGCACTGTGGTAACCTCCCTAGATGTGGAAATAAAAGAAAAACTGACGAGAGATTTCAACGCAAGATTGTGCTGATGGTGGATAAAGAACCTCGACTAACATCCAAACAAGTTCAAGCTGCCCTGCAGTCCGAGGGTACAACAGTGTCACCCCGTACTATCCATCGGCGTCTGAATGAAAAGGGACTGTATGGTAGATACCCAGGAAGACCCCACTTCTTACCCCAAGACATAAAGCCAGGCTGGAGTTTGCCAAAACTTACCTGAGAAAGCCTAAAACGTTTTGGAAGAATGTTCTCTGGTCAGATGAGACAAAAGTAGAGCTTTTTGGGAAAAGCCATTAACATAGAGTTTACAGGAAAAAAAAAGAGGCGTTCAAAAAAAAGAACACAGTCCCTACAGTCAAACATGGCGGAGGTTCCGTGATGTTTTGGGGTTGCTTTGCTGCCTCTGGCACTGGACTGCTTGACCGTGTGCATGGCATTATGAAGTCTGAAGACTACCAACAAATTTTGCAGCATAATGTAGGGCCCAGTGTGAGAAAGCTGGGTCTCCCTCAGAGGTCATGGGTCTTCCAGCAGGTCAATGACCCAAAACACACTTCAAAAAGCACTAGAAAACGGTTTGATAGAAAGCACTGGAGACTACTAAAGTGGCCAGCAATGAGTCCAGACCTGAACCCCATAGAGCACCTGTGGAGAGATCTCACAATGGCAGTTTGGAGAAGGCACCCTCCAAATCTCAGGGACCTGGAGCAGTTTGCCAAACAAGAATGGTCTCAAATTCCTGCATAGCATTGTAAGAAACTCATTGATGGTTACCGGAAGCGGTTGTGCGCAGTTATTTTGGCTAAAGGTTGTGCAACCAAGTATTAGGCTAAGGGTGCCAATACTTTTGTCTGGCCCATTTTTTGGAGTTTTGTGTGAAATGATCAATGATCTGATTTTTGTTTCATTCTCTTTTGTGTTTTTTCATTGCAAGCAAAATAAATGAAGATAATACCAAAGAATTTGTGATTGCAATCATTTTCAGGAAGAAACTGAGTATTACCTGACAGAATTACAGGGGTGCCAATACTTTTGGCCAGCACTGTATGTGTCCAGCTTTTTCCCTGCACAGCAGCGCTTTTACCTACCTGTGCAGGGAACCTAAACTGCAGCGGGATCCGTCCCCAATACTGACGTCTGTTTTACTTCAAATAATAAGTCAGGGATGTATTTTTTCTAACTTTGTTTCCTCTGTTATTCCTCCTGGAAATGCATGTAAAAATAAAAAAAAAAAAAAAAGAAATGATTGCTGGGTGTCACCGATCTCTTCACCAAAAAGACGTTTGTGCCGAGTCAGCACTGATGGTGATAGAGGGTGTAAGACCACCCTCCCCCCACCAATAATACCTGATGGGGCAAGTATCTTTACATATAATTTGTGATAAGTAAAGTTGGTGCTAACTGCTGGGATGTAACATGACGATTCCTGGGGAGGGGCGATGGTATACCCAGGTCATGGCGGATTAGAGAAGTGAACCATCCATCAGGTTATTTCTTTCTTTTTTTTGCTAAATTCTTCATGGGGTTCATAAATTTTATGCAAAATTAAAATGCTCTTTTTTGTAATCTTTTACCTTCTTTTTGCACCTTTTTAGGGTGAATGTACACTCTTTTTTACTAACTCAGCCCCAAACCCAGCGTCCGGACGTCTTGCATTGACTTGCATTGTACAGTACAGCGCATGTACCGAGCACAAAATGTTTGGAGCGGGCTTTTTTAATAGGTTTTTCAGCCTGAAGCCATATAGCTTTAGAGCAAACAGTCAAGTAATCTTATAAAGAGATCCTCAACTGCGCCAAATAGAATCAGGCGGGTTCTGTGCTCCGGTGCTACAATATAACTGCACCAAATAGAATCAGGCGGGTTCTGTGCTCCGGTGTTACAATATAACTGCACCAAATAGAATCAGGCGGGTTCTGTGCTCCGGTGTTACAATATAACTGCACCAAATAGAATCAGGCGGGTTCTGTGCTCCGGTGTTACAATATAACTGCACCAAATAGAATCAGGCGGGTTCTGTGCTCCGGTGCTACAATATAACTGCGCCAAATAGAATCAGGCGGGTTCTGTGCTCCGGTGTTACAATATAACTGCACCAAATAGAATCAGGCGGGTTCTGTGCTCCGGTGTTACAATATAACTGCACCAAATAGAATCAGGCGGGTTCTGTGCTCCGGTGCTACAATATAACTGCACCAAATAGAATCAGGCGGGTTCTGTGCTCCGGTGTTACAATATAACTGCACCAAATAGAATCAGGCGGGTTCTGTGCTCCGGTGCTACAATATAACTGCACCAAATAGAATCAGGCGGGTTCTGTGCTCCGGTGCTACAATATAACTGCACCAAATAGAATCAGGCGGGTTCTGTGCTCCGGTGTTACAATATAACTGCACCAAATAGAATCAGGCGGGTTCTGTGCTCCGGTGTTACAATATAACTGCACCAAATAGAATCAGGCGGGTTCTGTGCTCCGGTGTTACAATATAACTGCACCAAATAGAATCAGGCGGGTTCTGTGCTCCGGTGATACAATATAACTGCACCAAATAGAATCAGGCAGGTTCTGTGCTCCGGTGTTACAATATAACTGCACCAAATAGAATCAGGCGGGTTCTGTGCTCCGGTGTTACAATATAACTGCACCAAATAGAATCAGGCGGGTTCTGTGCTCCAGTGTTACAATATAACTGCACCAAATAGAATCAGGCGGGTTCTGTGCTCCGGTGCTACAATATAACTGCTCTAAATAGAATCAGGCGGGTTCTGTGCTCCGGTGTTACAATATAACTGCACCAAATAGAATCAGGCGGGTTCTGTGCTCCGGTGCTACAATATAACTGCACCAAATTGAATCAGGCGGGTTCTGTGCTCCGGTGCTACAATATAACTGCGCCAAATAGAATCAGGCGGGTTCTGTGCTCCGGTGTTACAATATAACTGCACCAAATAGAATCAGGCGGGTTCTGTGCTCCGATGTTACAATATAGCTGCACCAAATAGAATCAGACGGGTTCTGTGCTCCGGTGCTACAATATAACTGCACCAAATAGAATCAGGCGGGTTCTGTGCTCCGGTGTTACAATATAACTTCACCAAATAGAATCAGGCGGGTTCTGTGCTCCGGTGTTACAATATAACTGCGCCAAATAGAATCAGGCGGGTTCTGTGCTCCGGTGTTACAATATAACTGCACCAAATAGAATCAGGCGGGTTCTGTGCTCCGGTGTTACAATATAACTGCACCAAATAGAATCAGGCGGGTTCTGTGCTCCGGTGTTACAATATAACTGCACCAAATAGAATCAGGCGGGTTCTGTGCTCCGGTGCTACAATATAACTGCACAATAATAGAATCAGGCGGGTTCTGTGCTCCGGTGTTACAATATAACTGCGCCAAATAGAATCAGGCGGGTTCTGTGCTCCGGTGTTACAATATAACTGCACCAAATAGAATCAGGCGGGTTCTGTGCTCCGGTGCTACAATATAACTGCACAATAATAGAATCAGGCGGGTTCTGTGCTCCGGTGTTACAATATAACTGCGCCAAATAGAATCAGGCGGGTTCTGTGCTCCGGTGTTACAATATAACTGCACCAAATAGAATCAGGCGGGTTCTGTGCTCCGGTGTTACAATATAACTGCACCAAATAGAATCAGGCGGGTTCTGTGCTCCGGTGTTACAATATAACTGCACCAAATAGAA
This sequence comes from Anomaloglossus baeobatrachus, assembly GCF_048569485.1. NCBI lineage: Eukaryota > Metazoa > Chordata > Amphibia > Anura > Aromobatidae > Anomaloglossus > Anomaloglossus baeobatrachus. The sequence goes on from NC_134362.1 coordinate 206,231,064, forward strand.
TCAGGCGGGTTCTGTGCTCCGGTGTTACAATATAACTGCGCCAAATAGAATCAGGCGGGTTCTGTGCTCCGGTGCTACAATATAACTGCACCAAATAGAATCAGGCGGGTTCTGTGCTCCGGTGTTACAATATAACTGCACCAAATAGAATCAGGCGGGTTCTGTGCTCCAGTGTTACAATATAACTGCACCAAATAGAATCAGGCGGGTTCTGTGCTCCGGTGCTACAATATAACTGCACCAAATAGAATCAGGCGGGTTCTGTGCTCCGGTGCTACAATATAACTGCACCAAATAGAATCAGGCGGGTTCTGTGCTCCGGTGTTACAATATAACTGCACCAAATAGAATCAGGCGGGTTCTGTGCTCCGGTGCTACAATAGAACTGCGCCAAATAGAATCAGGCGGGTTCTGTGCTCCGGTGCTACAATATAACTGCACCAAATAGAATCAGGCGGGTTCTGTGCTCCGGTGTTACAATATAACTACACCAAATAGAATCAGGCGGGTTCTGTGCTCCGGTGTTACAATATAACTGCACCAAATAGAATCAGGCGGGTTCTGTGCTCCGGTGTTACAATATAACTGCACCAAATAGAATCAGGCGGGTTCTGTGCTCCGGTGTTACAATATAACTGCACCAAATAGAATCAGGCGGGTTCTGTGCTCCGGTGTTACAATATAACTGCACAATAATAGAATCAGGCGGGTTCTGTGCTCCGGTGTTACAATATAACTGCACCAAATAGAATCAGGCGGGTTCTGTGCTCCGGTGTTACAATATAACTGCACCAAATAGAATCAGGCGGGTTCTGTGCTCTGGTGTTACAATATAACTGCACCAAATAGAATCAGGCGGGTTCTGTGCTCCGGTGCTACAATATAACTGCGCCAAATAGAATCAGGCGGGTTCTGTGCTCCGGTGTTACAATATAACTGCACCAAATAGAATCAGGCGGGTTCTGTGCTCCGGTGTTACAATATAACTGCTCCAAATAGAATCAGGTGGGTTCTGTGCTCCGGTGTTACAATATAACTGCTCCAAATAGAATCAGGCGGGTTCTGTGCTCCGGTGCTACAATATAACTGCACCAAATAGAATCAGGCAGGTTCTGTGCTCCGGTGCTACAATATAACTGCACCAAATAGAATCAGGCGGGTTCTGTGCTCCGGTGCTACAATATAACTGCACCAAATAGAATAAGGCGGGTTCTGTGCTCCGGTGTTACAATATAACTGCACCAAATAGAATCAGGCGGGTTCTGTGCTCCGGTGTTACAATATAACTGCACCAAATAGAATCAGGCGGGTTCTGTGCTCCGGTGTTACAATATAACTGCACCAAATAGAATCAGGCGGGTTCTGTGCTCCGGTGTTACAATATAACTGCGCCAAATAGAATCAGGCGGGTTCTGTGCTCCGGTGCTACAATATAACTGCACCAAATAGAATCAGGCGGGTTCTGTGCTCCGGTGTTACAATATAACTGCACCAAATAGAATCAGGCGGGTTCTGTGCTCCAGTGTTACAATATAACTGCACCAAATAGAATCAGGCGGGTTCTGTGCTCCGGTGCTACAATATAACTGCACCAAATAGAATCAGGCGGGTTCTGTGCTCCGGTGCTACAATATAACTGCACCAAATAGAATCAGGCGGGTTCTGTGCTCCGGTGTTACAATATAACTGCACCAAATAGAATCAGGCGGGTTCTGTGCTCCGGTGCTACAATAGAACTGCGCCAAATAGAATCAGGCGGGTTCTGTGCTCCGGTGCTACAATATAACTGCACCAAATAGAATCAGGCGGGTTCTGTGCTCCGGTGTTACAATATAACTACACCAAATAGAATCAGGCGGGTTCTGTGCTCCGGTGTTACAATATAACTGCACCAAATAGAATCAGGCGGGTTCTGTGCTCCGGTGTTACAATATAACTGCACCAAATAGAATCAGGCGGGTTCTGTGCTCCGGTGTTACAATATAACTGCACCAAATAGAATCAGGCGGGTTCTGTGCTCCGGTGTTACAATATAACTGCACAATAATAGAATCAGGCGGGTTCTGTGCTCCGGTTTTACAATATAACTGCACCAAATAGAATCAGGCGGGTTCTGTGCTCCGGTGTTACAATATAACTGCACCAAATAGAATCAGGCGGGTTCTGTGCTCTGGTGTTACAATATAACTGCACCAAATAGAATCAGGCGGGTTCTGTGCTCCGGTGCTACAATATAACTGCGCCAAATAGAATCAGGCGGGTTCTGTGCTCCGGTGTTACAATATAACTGCACCAAATAGAATCAGGCGGGTTCTGTGCTCCGGTGTTACAATATAACTGCTCCAAATAGAATCAGGTGGGTTCTGTGCTCCGGTGTTACAATATAACTGCTCCAAATAGAATCAGGCGGGTTCTGTGCTCCGGTGCTACAATATAACTGCACCAAATAGAATCAGGCGGGTTCTGTGCTCCGGTGATACAATATAACTGCACCAAATAGAATCAGGTAGGTTCTGTGCTCCGGTGTTACAATATAACTGCACCAAATAAAATCAGGCGGGTTCTGTGCACCGGTGTTACAATATAACTGCACCAAATAGAATCAGGCGGGTTCTGTGCTCCGGTGTTACAATATAACTGCACCAAATAGAATCAGGCGGGTTCTGTGCTCCGATGTTACAATATAGCTGCACCAAATAGAATCAGACGGGTTCTGTGCTCCGGTGCTACAATATAACTGCACCAAATAGAATCAGGCGGGTTCTGTGCTCCGGTGTTACAATATAACTGCACCAAATAGAATCAGGCGGGTTCTGTGCTCCGGTGCTACAATATAACTGCACCAAATAGAATCAGGCGGGTTCTGTGCTCCGGTGCTACAATATAACTGCACCAAATAGAATAAGGCGGGTTCTGTGCTCCGGTGTTACAATATAACTGCACCAAATAGAATCAGGCGGGTTCTGTGCTCCGATGTTACAATATAGCTGCACCAAATAGAATCAGACGGGTTCTGTGCTCCGGTGCTACAATATAACTGCACCAAATAGAATCAGGCGGGTTCTGTGCTCCGGTGCTACAATATAACTGCACAATAATAGAATCAGGTGGGTTCTGTGCTCCGGTGCTACAATATAACTGCACCAAATAGAATCAGGCAGGTTCTGGGCTCCGGTGTTACAATATAACTGCACCAAATAGAATCAGGCGGGTTCTGTGCTCCGGTGTTACAATATAACTGCACCAAATAGAATCAGGCGGGTTCTGTGCTCCGGTGTTACAATATAACTGCACCAAATAGAATCAGGCGGGTTCTGTGCTCCGGTGATACAATATAACTGCTCCAAATAGAATCAGGCGGGTTCTGTGCTCCGGTGCTACAATATAACTGCACCAAATAGAATCAGGCGGGTTCTGTGCTCCGATGCTACAATATAACTGCTCCAAATAGAATCAGGCGGGTTCTGTGCTCCGGTGCTACAATATAACTGCACCAAATAGAATCAGGCGGGTTCTGTGCTCCGGTGCTACAATATAACTGCGCCAAATAGAATCAGGCGGGTTCTGTGCTCCGGTGTTACAATATAACTGCACAATAATAGAATCAGGCGGGTTCTGTGCTCCGGTTTTACAATATAACTGCGCCAAATAGAATCAGGCGGGTTCTGTGCTCCGGTGCTACAATATAACTGCACCAAATAGAATCAGGCGGGTTCTGTGCTCCGGTTTTACAATATAACTGCACAATAATAGAATCAGGCGGGTTCTGTGCTCCGGTGCTACAATATAACTGCACCAAATAGAATCAGGCGGGTTCTGTGCTCCGGTGTTACAATATAACTGCACCAAATAGAATCAGGCGGGTTCTGTGCTCCGGTGTTACAATATAACTGCTCCAAATAGAATCAGGCGGGTTCTGTGCTCCGGTGCTACAATATAACTGCACCAAATAGAATCAGGCGGGTTCTGTGCTCCGGTGCTACAATATAACTGCTCCAAATAGAATCAGGCAGGTTCTGTGCTCCGGTGTTACAATATAACTGCGCCAAATAGAATCAGGCGGGTTCTGTGCTCCGGTGCTACAATATAACTGCACCAAATAGAATCAGGCGGGTTCTGTGCTCCGGTGTTACAATATAACTGCGCCAAATAGAATCAGGCGGGTTCTGTGCTCCGGTGTTACAATATAACTGCGCCAAATAGAATCAGGCGGGTTCTGTGCTCCGGTGTTACAATATAACTGCTCCAAATAGAATCAGGCGGGTTCTGTGCTCCGGTGTTACAATATAACTGCACAATAATAGAATCAGGCGGGTTCTGTGCTCCGGTGCTACAATATAACTGCTCCAAATAGAATCAGGCGGGTTCTGTGCTCCGGTGCTACAATATAACTGCACAATAATAGAATCAGGCGGGTTCTGTGCTCCGGTGCTACAATATAACTGCGGCAAATAGAATCAGGCGGGTTCTGTGCTCCGGTGTTACAATATAACCGCACCAAATAGAATCAGGCGGGTTCTGTGCTCTGGTGCTACAATATAACTGCACCAAATAGAATCAGGCGGGTTCTGTGCTCCGGTGTTACAATATAACTGCACCAAATAGAATCAGGCGGGTTCTGTGCTCCGGTGCTACAATATAACTGCACAATAATAGAATCAGGCGGGTTCTGTGCTCCGGTGTTACAATATAACTGCACCAAATAGAATCAGGCGGGTTCTGTGCTCCGGTGTTACAATATAACTGCACAATAATAGAATCAGGCGGGTTCTGTGCTCCGGTGCTACAATATAACTGCACCAAATAGAATCAGGCGGGTTCTGTGCTCCGGTGTTACAATATAACTGCACCAAATAGAATCAGGCGGGTTCTGTGCTCCGGTGCTACAATATAACTGCACCAAATAGAATCAGGCGGGTTCTGTGCTCCGGTGTTACAATATAACTGCACCAAATAGAATCAGGCGGGTTCTGTGCTCCGGTGCTACAATATAACTGCACAATAATAGAATCAGGCGGGTTCTGTGCTTCGGTGTTACAATATAACTGCACCAAATAGAATCAGGCGGGTTCTGTGCTCCGGTGCTACAATATAACTGCGCCAAATAGAATCAGGCGGGTTCTGTGCTCCGGTGCTACAATATAACTGCACCAAATAGAATCAGGCGGGTTCTGTGCTTCGGTGTTACAATATAACTGCACCAAATAGAATCAGGCGGGTTCTGTGCTCCGGTGCTACAATATAACTGCGCCAAATAGAATCAGGCGGGTTCTGTGCTCCGGTGTTACAATATAACTGCACCAAATAGAATCAGGCGGGTTCTGTGCTCCGGTGCTACAATATAACTGCACCAAATAGAATCAGGCAGGTTCTGTGCTCCGGTGTTACAATATAACTGCACCAAATAGAATCAGGCGGGTTCTGTGCTCCGGTGCTACAATATAACTGCACCAAATAGAATCAGGCGGGTTCTGTGCTCCGGTGTTACAATATAACTGCACCAAATAGAATCAGGCGGGTTCTGTGCTCCGGTGTTACAATATAACTGCACCAAATAGAATCAGGCGGGTTCTGTGCTCCGGTGTTACAATATAACTGCACAATAATAGAATCAGGCGGGTTCTGTGCTCCGGTTTTACAATATAACTGCGCCAAATAGAATCAGGCGGGTTCTGTGCTCCGGTGCTACAATATAACTGCACCAAATAGAATCAGGCGGGTTCTGTGCTCCGGTGTTACAATATAACTGCACAATAATAGAATCAGGCGGGTTCTGTGCTCCGGTTTTACAATATAACTGCGCCAAATAGAATCAGGCGGGTTCTGTGCTCCGGTGCTACAATATAACTGCACCAAATAGAATCAGGCGGGTTCTGTGCTCCGGTTTTACAATATAACTGCACAATAATAGAATCAGGCGGGTTCTGTGCTCCGGTGCTACAATATAACTGCACCAAATAGAATCAGGCGGGTTCTGTGCTCCGGTGTTACAATATAACTGCACCAAATAGAATCAGGCGGGTTCTGTGCTCCGGTGTTACAATATAACTGCTCCAAATAGAATCAGGCGGGTTCTGTGCTCCGGTGCTACAATATAACTGCACCAAATAGAATCAGGCGGGTTCTGTGCTCCGGTGCTACAATATAACTGCTCCAAATAGAATCAGGCAGGTTCTGTGCTCCGGTGTTACAATATAACTGCACCAAATAGAATCAGGCGGGTTCTGTGCTCCGGTGTTACAATATAACTGCACCAAATAGAATCAGGCGGGTTCTGTGCTCCGGTGCTACAATATAACTGCACAATAATAGAATCAGGCGGGTTCTGTGCTCCGGTGCTACAATATAACTGCACCAAATAGAATCAGGCGGGTTCTGTGCTCCGGTGTTACAATATAACTGCTCCAAATAGAATCAGGCGGGTTCTGTGCTCCGGTGTTACAATATAACTGCGCCAAATAGAATCAGGCGGGTTCTGTGCTCCGGTGCTACAGTATAACTGCACCAAATAGAATCAGGCGGGTTCTGTGCTCCGGTGTTACAATATAACTGCGCCAAATAGAATCAGGCGGGTTCTGTGCTCCGGTGTTACAATATAACTGCGCCAAATAGAATCAGGCGGGTTCTGTGCTCCGGTGTTACAATATAACTGCTCCAAATAGAATCAGGCGGGTTCTGTGCTCCGGTGTTACAATATAACTGCACAATAATAGAATCAGGCGGGTTCTGTGCTCCGGTGCTACAATATAACTGCTCCAAATAGAATCAGGCGGGTTCTGTGCTCCGGTGCTACAATATAACTGCACAATAATAGAATCAGGCGGGTTCTGTGCTCCGGTGTTACAATATAACTGCACCAAATAGAATCAGGCGGGTTCTGTGCTCCGGTGTTACAATATAACTGCGGCAAATAGAATCAGGCGGGTTCTGTGCTCCGGTGTTACAATATAACTGCACCAAATAGAATCAGGCCGGTTCTGTGCTCCGGTGCTACAATATAACTGCACAATAATAGAATCAGGCGGCTTCTGTGCTCCGGTGTTACAATATAACTGCACCAAATAGAATCAGGCGGGTTCTGTGCTCCGGTGCTACAATATAACTGCACAATAATAGAATCAGGCGGGTTCTGTGCTCCGGTGTTACAATATAACTGCACCAAATAGAATCAGGCGGGTTCTGTGCTCCGGTGCTACAATATAACTGCACCAAATAGAATCAGGCGGGTTCTGTGCTCCGGTGCTACAATATAACTGCACCAAATAGAATCAGGCGGGTTCTGTGCTCCGGTGCTACAATATAACTGCTCCAAATAGAATCAGGCGGGTTCTGTGCTCCGGTGTTACAATATAACTGCTCCAAATAGAATCAGGCGGGTTCTGTGCTCCGGTGCTACCATATAACTGCACAATAATAGAATCAGGCGGGTTATGTGCTCCGGTGTTACAATATAACTGCACCAAATAGAATCAGGCGGGTTCTGTGCTCCGGTGCTACAATATAACTGCACAATAATAGAATCAGGCGGGTTCTGTGCTCCGGTGTTACAATATAACTGCACCAAATAGAATCAAGCGGGTTCTGTGCTCTGGTGCTACAATATAACTGCACCAAATAGAATCAGGCGGGTTCTGTGCTCCGGTGTTACAATATAACTGCACCAAATAGAATCAGGCGGGTTCTGTGCTCCGGTGCTACAATATAACTGCACAATAATAGAATCAGGCGGGTTCTGTGCTCCGGTGTTACAATATAACTGCACCAAATAGAATCAGGCGGGTTCTGTGCTCTGGTGCTACAATATAACTGCACCAAATAGAATCAGGCGGGTTCTGTGCTCCGGTGTTACAATATAACTGCACCAAATAGAATCAGGCGGGTTCTGTGCTCCGGTGCTACAATATAACTGCACCAAATAGAATCAGGCGGGTTCTGTGCTCCGGTGTTACAATATAACTGCACCAAATAGAATCAGGCGGGTTCTGTGCTCCGGTGCTACAATATAACTGCACAATAATAGAATCAGGCGGGTTCTGTGCTTCGGTGTTACAATATAACTGCACCAAATAGAATCAGGCGGGTTCTGTGCTCCGGTGCTACAATATAACTGCGCCAAATAGAATCAGGCGGGTTCTGTGCTCCGGTGCTACAATATAACTGCACCAAATAGAATCAGGCGGGTTCTGTGCTTCGGTGTTACAATATAACTGCACCAAATAGAATCAGGCGGGTTCTGTGCTCCGGTGTTACAATATAACTGCACCAAATAGAATCAGGCGGGTTCTGTGCTCCGGTGCTACAATATAACTGCACAATAATAGAATCAGGCGGGTTCTGTGCTCCGGTGCTACAATATAACTGCACCAAATAGAATCAGGCGGGTTCTGTGCTCCAGTGTTACAATATAACTGCACAATAATAGAATCAGGCGGGTTCTGTGCTCCAGTGCTACAATATAACTGCACCAAATAGAATCAGGCGGGTTCTGTGCTCCGGTGTTACAATATAACTGCACCAAATAGAATCAGCCGGGTTCTGTGCTCCGGTGTTACAATATAACTGCGCCAAATAGAATCAGGCGGGTTCTGTGCTCCGGTGTTACAATATAACTGCGCCAAATAGAATCAGGCGGGTTCTGTGCTCCGGTGCTACAATATAACTGCACCAAATAGAATCAGGCGGGTTCTGTGCTCCGGTGTTACAATATAACTGCTCCAAATAGAATCAGGCGGGTTCTGTGCTCCGGTGTTACAATATAACTGCACAATAATAGAATCAGGCGGGTTCTGTGCTCCGGTGCTACAATATAACTGCACAATAATAGAATCAGGCGGGTTCTGTGCTCCGGTGCTACAATATAACTGCACCAAATAGAATCAGGCGGGTTCTGTGCTCCGGTGTTACAATATAACTGCACAATAATAGAATCAGGCGGGTTCTGTGCTCCGGTGTTACAATATAACTGCACCAAATAGAATCAGGCGGGTTCTGTGCTCCGGTGTTACAATATAACTGCACAATAATAGAATCAGGCGGGTTCTGTGCTCCGGTGCTACAATATAACTGCACAATAATAGAATCAGGCGGGTTCTGTGCTCCGGTGCTACAATATAACTGCACCAAATAGAATCAGGCGGGTTCTGTGCTCCGGTGTTACAATATAACTGCACAATAATAGAATCAGGCGGGTTCTGTGCTCCGGTGTTACAATATAACTGCACAATAATAGAATCAGGCGGGTTCTGTGCTCCGGTGCTACAATATAACTGCACAATAATAGAATCAGGCGGGTTCTGTGCTCCGGTGTTACAATATAACTGCACAATAATAGAATCAGGCGGGTTCTGTGCTCCGGTGTTACAATATAACTGCTCCAAATAGAATCAGGCGGGTTCTGGGCTACGGTGTTACAATATAACTGCTCCAAATAGAATCAGGCGGGTTCTGTGCTCCGGTGCTACAATATAACTGCTCCAAATAGAATCAGGCGGGTTCTGTGCTCCGGTGCTACAATATAACTGCACAATAATAGAATCAGGCGGGTTCTGTGCTCCGGTGTTACAATATAACTGCACAATAATAGAATCAGGCGGGTTCTGTGCTCCGGTGCTACAATATAACTGCACAATAATAGAATCAGGCAGGTTCTGTGCTCCGGTGTTACAATATTACTGCACCAAATAGAATCAGGCGGGTTCTGTGCTCCGGTGTTACAATATAACTGCACAATAATAGAATCAGGCGGGTTCTGTGCTCCGGTGTTACAATATAACTGCACAATAATAGAATCAGGCGGGTTCTGTGCTCCGGTGTTACAATATAACTGCACAATAATAGAATCAGGCGGGTTCTGTGCTCCGGTGTTACAATATTACTGCACCAAATAGAATCAGGCGGGTTCTGTGCTCCGGTGTTACAATATAACTGCACCAAATAGAATCAGGCAGGTTCTGTGCTCCGGTGCTACAATATAACTGCACAATAATAGAATCAGGCGGGTTCTGTGCTCCGGTGTTACAATATAACTGCACAATAATAGAATCAGGCGGGTTCTGTGCTCCGGTGTTACAATATTACTGCACCAAATAGAATCAGGCGGGTTCTGTGCTCCGGTGTTACAATATAACTGCACCAAATAGAATCAGGCAGGTTCTGTGCTCCGGTGCTACAATATAACTGCACAATAATAGAATCAGGCGGGTTCTGTGCTCCGGTGTTACAATATAACTGCACCAAATAGAATCAGGCGGGTTCTGTGCTCCGGTGCTACAATATAACTGCACAATAATAGAATCAGGCGGGTTCTGTGCTCCGGTGTTACAATATAGCTGCTCCAAATAGAATCAGGCGGGTTCTGTGCTCCGGTGTTACAATATAACTGCACAATAATAGAATCAGGCGGGTTCTGTGCTCCGGTGCTACAATATAACTGCACAATAATAGAATCAGGCGGGTTCTGTGCTCCGGTGCTACAATATAACTGCACAATAATAGAATCAGGCGGGTTCTGTGCTCCGGTGTTACAATATAACTGCACCAAATAGAATCAGGCGGGTTCTGTGCTCCGGTGCTACAATATAACTGCACCAAATAGAATCAGGCGGGTTCTGTGCTCCGGTGTTACAATATAACTGCACCAAATAGAATCAGGCGGGTTCTGTGCTCCGGTGTTACAATATAACTGCACCAAATAGAATCAGGCGGGTTCTGTGCTCCGGTGTTACAATATAACTGCACAATAATAGAATCAGGCGGGTTCTGTGCTCCGGTGCTACAATATAACTGCTCCAAATAGAATCAGGCGGGTTCTGTGCTCCGGTGCTACAATATAACTGCACAATAATAGAATCAGGCGGGTTCTGTGCTCCGGTGTTACAATATAACTGCACAATAATAGAATCAGGCGGGTTCTGTGCTCCGTTGCTACAATATAACTGCACAATAATAGAATCAGGCAGGTTCTGTGCTCCGGTGTTACAATATAACTGCACAATAATAGAATCAGGCGGGTTCTGTGCTCCGGTGTTACAATATAACTGCACCAAATAGAATCAGGCGGGTTCTGTGCTCCGGTGCTACAATATAACTGCGCCAAATAGAATCAGGCGGGTTCTGTGCTCCGGTGTTACAATATAACTGCACAATAATAGAATCAGGCGGGTTCTGTGCTCCGGTGTTACAATATTACTGCACCAAATAGAATCAGGCGGGTTCTGTGCTCCGGTGTTACAATATTACTGCACCAAATAGAATCAGGCGGGTTCTGTGCTCCGGTGTTACAATATTACTGCACCAAATAGAATCAGGCGGGTTCTGTGCTCCGGTGCTACAATATAACTGCACAATAATAGAATCAGGCGGGTTCTGTGCTCCGGTGTTACAATATAACTGCACAATAATAGAATCAGGCGGGTTCTGTGCTCCGGTGTTACAATATTACTGCACCAAATAGAATCAGGCGGGTTCTGTGCTCCGGTGTTACAATATAACTGCACCAAATAGAATCAGGCAGCTTCTGTGCTCCGGTGCTACAATATAACTGCACAATAATAGAATCAGGCGGGTTCTGTGCTCCGGTGTTACAATATAACTGCACCAAATAGAATCAGGCGGGTTCTGTGCTCCGGTGCTACAATATAACTGCACAATAATAGAATCAGGCGGGTTCTGTGCTCCGGTGTTACAATATAGCTGCTCCAAATAGAATCAGGCGGGTTCTGTGCTCCGGTGTTACAATATAACTGCACAATAATAGAATCAGGCGGGTTCTGTGCTCCGGTGCTACAATATAACTGCACAATAATAGAATCAGGCGGGTTCTGTGCTCCGGTGCTACAATATAACTGCACAATAATAGAATCAGGCGGGTTCTGTGCTCCGGTGTTACAATATAACTGCACCAAATAGAATCAGGCGGGTTCTGTGCTCCGGTGTTACAATATAACTGCACCAAATAGAATCAGGCGGGTTCTGTGCTCCGGTGTTACAATATAACTGCACCAAATAGAATCAGGCGGGTTCTGTGCTCCGGTGTTACAATATAACTGCACAATAATAGAATCAGGCGTGTTCTGTGCTCCGGTGCTACAATATAACTGCACCAAATAGAATCAGGCGGGTTCTGTGCTCCGGTGTTACAATATAACTGCACAATAATAGAATCAGGCGGGTTCTGTGCTCCGGTGCTACAATATAACTGCACAATAATAGAATCAGGCGGGTTCTGTGCTCCGGTGTTACAATATAACTGCACAATAATAGAATCAGGCGGGTTCTGTGCTCCGGTGTTACAATATAACTGCACCAAATAGAATCAGGCGGGTTCTGTGCTCCGGTGTTACAATATAACTGCACAATAATAGAATCAGGCGGGTTCTGTGCTCCGGTGCTACAATATAACTGCACAATAATAGAATCAGGCGGGTTCTGTGCTCCGGTGCTACAATATAACTGCACCAAATAGAATCAGGCGGGTTCTGTGCTCCAGTGTTACAATATAACTGCACCAAATAGAATCAGGCGGGTTCTGTGCTCCGGTGTTACAATATAACTGCACCAAATAGAATCAGGCGGGTTCTGTGCTCCGGTGCTACAATATAACTGCACCAAATAGAATCAGGCGGGTTCTGTGCTCCGGTGCTACAATATAACTGCACAATAATAGAATCAGGCGGGTTCTGTGCTCCGGTGTTACAATATAACTGCACCAAATAGAATCAGGCGGGTTCTGTGCTCCGGTGTTACAATATAACTGCACCAAATAGAATCAGGCGGGTTCTGTGCTCCAGTGTTACAATATAACTGCACAATAATAGAATCAGGCGGGTTCTGTGCTCCGGTGTTACAATATAACTGCGCCAAATAGAATCAGGCGGGTTCTGTGCTCCGGTGTTACAATATAACTGCGCCAAATAGAATCAGGCGGGTTCTGTGCTCCGGTGTTACAATATAACTGCACCAAATAGAATCAGGCGGGTTCTGTGCTCCGGTGTTACAATATAACTGCGCCAAATAGAATCAGGCGGGTTCTGTGCTCCGGTGCTACAATATAACTGCACCAAATAGAATCAGGCGGGTTCTGTGCTCCGGTGCTACAATATAACTGCACCAAATAGAATCAGGCGGGTTCTGTGCTCCGGTGTTACAATATAACTGCTCCAAATAGAATCAGGCGGTTTCTGTGCTCCGGTGCTACAATATAACTGCACAATAATAGAATCAGGCGGGTTCTGTGCTCCGGTGTTACAATATAACTGCACAATAATAGAATCAGGCGGGTTCTGTGCTCCGGTGCTACAATATAACTGCACAATAATAGAATCAGGCAGGTTCTGTGCTCCGGTGTTACAATATTACTGCACCAAATAGAATCAGGCGGGTTCTGTGCTCCGGTGCTACAATATAACTGCACCAAATAGAATCAGGCGGGTTCTGTGCTCCGGTGCTACAATATAACTGCACAATAATAGAATCAGGCGGGTTCTGTGCTCCGGTGTTACAATATAACTGCACCAAATAGAATCAGGCGGGTTCTGTGCTCCGGTGTTACAATATAACTGCACAATAATAGAATCAGGCAGGTTCTGTGCTCCGGTGCTACAATATAACTGCACAATAATAGAATCAGGCGGGTTCTGTGCTCCGGTGTTACAATATAACTGCACCAAATAGAATCAGGCGGGTTCTGTGCTCCGGTGCTACAATATAACTGCACAATAATAGAATCAGGCGGGTTCTGTGCTCCGGTGTTACAATATAGCTGCTCCAAATAGAATCAGGCGGGTTCTGTGCTCCGGTGTTACAATATAACTGCACAATAATAGAATCAGGCGGGTTCTGTGCTCCGGTGCTACAATATAACTGCACAATAATAGAATCAGGCGGGTTCTGTGCTCCGGTGCTACAATATAACTGCACAATAATAGAATCAGGCGGGTTCTGTGCTCCGGTGTTACAATATAACTGCACCAAATAGAATCAGGCGGGTTCTGTGCTCCGGTGTTACAATATAACTGCACCAAATAGAATCAGGCGGGTTCTGTGCTCCGGTGTTACAATATAACTGCACCAAATAGAATCAGGCGGGTTCTGTGCTCCGGTGTTACAATATAACTGCACAATAATAGAATCAGGCGGGTTCTGTGCTCCGGTGCTACAATATAACTGCACCAAATAGAATCAGGCGGGTTCTGTGCTCCGGTGCTACAATATAACTGCACCAAATAGAATCAGGCGGGTTCTGTGCTCCGGTGTTACAATATAACTGCACAATAATAGAATCAGGCGGGTTCTGTGCTCCGGTGCTACAATATAACTGCACAATAATAGAATCAGGCGGGTTCTGTGCTCCGGTGTTACAATATAACTGCACAATAATAGAATCAGGCGGGTTCTGTGCTCCGGTGCTACAATATAACTGCACAATAATAGAATCAGGCGGGTTCTGTGCTCCGGTGCTACAATATAACTGCACCAAATAGAATCAGGCGGGTTCTGTGCTCCGGTGTTACAATATAACTGCACCAAATAGAATCAGGCGGGTTCTGTGCTCCGGTGCTACAATATAACTGCACCAAATAGAATCAGGCGGGTTCTGTGCTCCGGTGCTACAATATAACTGCACAATAATAGAATCAGGCGGGTTCTGTGCTCCGGTGTTACAATATAACTGCACCAAATAGAATCAGGCGGGTTCTGTGCTCCGGTGTTACAATATAACTGCACCAAATAGAATCAGGCGGGTTCTGTGCTCCAGTGTTACAATATAACTGCACAATAATAGAATCAGGCGGGTTCTGTGCTCCGGTGCTACAATATAACTGCACCAAATAGAATCAGGCGGGTTCTGTGCTCCGGTGTTACAATATAACTGCGCCAAATAGAATCAGGCGGGTTCTGTGCTCCGGTGTTACAATATAACTGCACCAAATAGAATCAGGCGGGTTCTGTGCTCCAGTGCTACAATATAACTGCACCAAATAGAATCAGGCGGGTTCTGTGCTCCGGTGTTACAATATAACTGCGCCAAATAGAATCAGGCGGGTTCTGTGCTCCGGTGCTACAATATAACTGCACCAAATAGAATCAGGCGGGTTCTGTGCTCCGGTGTTACAATATAACTGCACCAAATAGAATCAGGCGGGTTCTGTGCTCCGGTGTTACAATATAACTGCACAATAATAGAATCAGGCGGGTTCTGTGCTCCGGTGCTACAATATAACTGCACAATAATAGAATCAGGCGGGTTCTGTGCTCCGGTGTTACAATATAACTGCACCAAATAGAATCAGACGGGTTCTGTGCTCCGGTGCTACAATATAACTGCACCAAATAGAATCAGGCGGGTTCTGTGCTCCGGTGCTACAATATAACTGCACAATAATAGAATCAGGCGGGTTCTGTGCTCCGGTGTTACAATATAACTGCACAATAATAGAATCAGGCGGGTTCTGTGCTCCGGTGTTACAATATAACTGCACCAAATAGAATCAGGCGGGTTCTGTGCTCCGGTGCTACAATATAACTGCACCAAATAGAATCAGGCGGGTTCTGTGCTCCGGTGCTACAATATAACTGCACCAAATAGAATCAGGCGGGTTCTGTGCTCCGGTGTTACAATATAACTGCACCAAATAGAATCAGGCGGGTTCTGTGCTCCGGTGTTACAATATAACTGCACAATAATAGAATCAGGCGGGTTCTGTGCTCCGGTGTTACAATATAACTGCACAATAATAGAATCAGGCGGGTTCTGTGCTCCGGTGTTACAATATAACTGCACAATAATAGAATCAGGCGGGTTCTGTGCTCCGGTGCTACAATATAACTGCACAATAATAGAATCAGGCGGGTTCTGTGCTCCGGTGCTACAATATAACTGCACCAAATAGAATCAGGCGGTTCTGTGCTCCGGTGCTACAATATAACTGCACAATAATAGAATCAGGCGGGTTCTGTGCTCCAGTGCTACAATATAACTGCACCAAATAGAATCAGGCAGGTTCTGTGCTCCGGTGCTACAATATAACTGCACAATAATAGAATCAGGCGGGTTCTGTGCTCCGGTGTTACAATATAACTGCACCAAATAGAATCAGGCGGCTTCTGTGCTCCGGTGTTACAATATAACTGCACCAAATAGAATCAGGCGGGTTCTGTGCTCCGGTGCTACAATATAACTGCACCAAATAGAATCAGGCGGGTTCTGTGCTCCGGTGCTACAATATAACTGCTCCAAATAGAATCAGGCGGGTTCTGTGCTCCGGTGCTACAATATAACTGCTCCAAATAGAATCAGGCGGGTTCTGTGCTCCGATGTTACAATATAACTGCACCAAATAGAATCAGGCAGGTTCTGTGCTCCGGTGTTACAATATAACTGCACAATAATAGAATCAGGCGGGTTCTGTGCTCCGGTGCTACAATATAACTGCACCAAATAGAATCAGGCGGGTTCTGTGCTCCGGTGCTACAATATAACTGCACAATAATAGAATCAGGCGGGTTCTGTGCTCCGGTGTTACAATATAACTGCACCAAATAGAATCAGGCGGGTTCTGTGCTCCGGTGCTACAATATAACTGCACAATAATAGAATCAGGCGGGTTCTGTGCTCCGGTGTTACAATATAACTGCTCCAAATAGAATCAGGCGGGTTCTGTGCTCCGGTGCTACAATATAACTGCACCAAATAGAATCAGGCGGGTTCTGTGCTCCGGTGCTACAATATAACTGCACCAAATAGAATCAGGCGGGTTCTGTGCTCCGGTGTTACAATATAACTGCGCCAAATAGAATCAGGTGGGTTCTGTGCTCCGGTGCTACAATATAACTGCACCAAATAGAATCAGGCGGGTTCTGTGCTCCGGTGTTACAATATAACTGCACAATAATACAATCAGGCGGGTTCTGTGCTCCGGTGTTACAATATAACTGCACCAAATAGAATCAGGCGGGTTCTGTGCTCCGGTGCTACAATATAACTGCACCAAATAGAATCAGGCGGGTTCTGTGCTCCGGTGTTACAATATAACTGCGCCAAATAGAATCAGGCGGGTTCTGTGCTCCGGTGTTACAATATAACTGCACCAAATAGAATCAGGCGGGTTCTGTGCTCTGGTGTTACAATATAACTGCTCCAAATAGAATCAGGCGGGTTCTGTGCTCCGATGTTACAATATAACTGCACCAAATAGAATCAGGCGGGTTCTGTGCTCTGGTGTTACAATATAACTGCTCCAAATAGAATCAGGCGGGTTCTGTGCTCCGATGTTACAATATAACTGCACCAAATAGAATCAGGCGGGTTCTGTGCTCCGGTGTTACAATATAATTGCACAATAATAGAATCAGGCGGCTTCTGTGCTCCGGTGTTACAATATAACTGCACCAAATAGAATCAGGCGGGTTCTGTGCTCCGGTACTGCAATGTAACTGCACAACAAGTCTGGATCCGTGGCTTCCATCCATGGCAATATTGAGTGATAAACTCCCCTGTGGACACTAAACAGGAGCCCCGAAAGTGATTATCAGCCGTCAGCACCGCAGGACTGGAAAACACAATCTGTGCACAAAGGAAAACAGAGACTGCAATAAAAACCCGACTGCAGAATCCATCAGCACCGCAGCGCTGGAAAATGTAAGTCAGGGCACCGAGCTGTGGAGCCGCCGCTGCCGCCGCTCACACGGCTGTTTTTCTAGCTTGTAAAGTCTCACAACCCATAGGAAATTAGGAGTTTGCAACCCCAAGAATGATTGGAAAAAGCTGGCCGGGAAGCCGCGCTGGCAGCCGACTCCGGGACACGTCTGCCGCTCCAGATCAGATTCTTTCACTGTTTTCTTGCGGTGCTGGCAGACGCCGGGTCACGGGGAATTTGGGTTAATAATGAAGCGTGTGCGCAGAATGCTGACTCGCCGCTTTCTATTAAGTCACTACGTGGTGGGTCTCGTCCTCCATAATATCCGCCATCCCTCACAGGGTTAATCAGCCTGCAACTTTCTTTTATTCCAATTTTTTTTTAGTTTTTTGTTTTGGAAGCAAAAGTTTGGATTTTAGGCATTTTTTTGCCAAATTCATTCTGGAATATATGCCATTTTTACTTTTGAATTTTATTGTTTTTTTTTTACTTTTCAAAATGTCAATTAACTTTCTTGTATTCATAATTGTTTTTGAGACTTTTTTAGGCCTAAAACACACTTCCGCATAAATAACATACGTGTCACACGTTCCGTTTTTCGGGTCCGTGTTCCGTTTTTTATGGTCGTTTCTCCGGTACGCATGGCATCCGTGTGATGGCGTATGCGAGCCGTGTGTGTGTGGCATGGCTGTGTATGCGTACGTGTAATGTCCGTGTGAAATGTTCCGTGTGTGATGCACAATGTCGTTGATACATACCCGCAGACAGCAGACAGAGTTGCGCGATGAGAATGAACTCAGGTGAACTTCACCCGACTTCATTGTCATCCCGCGGTTCTGTCTGTGTCGCGTACTGATTAGCGGTCATCCGTGAAGGATTCACCAGTGACCGCTAATCCCCCAAGTGACTGAAGTGAGCAGCGCGATTAGTGCTGCTGTCACTCAGGTTACCCACGGCTAGCTGGAGTCCTCCCCCCGAGACCGCAACTCACCTGTGACTTCACTCGGACGACTTGCAGTCACAGTTGGAGGATCCAGCGGTGACCGCGAGTAACCTCAGTGACATCATCGCTGATCGCACGGCTCACCTCAGTTGCTGCGTGGAGCTGTCAGGAGCGGCGGTGTCTTCTGCAGCTCCTGTCACCTTCATGTAGCAGAGCTGGAAGCGATGCGGGACCTCCGTGGATTACGCCGGACATAGATGGCTTTTTGGGGCTTAATAAGTGGTGAACGAGGGTATTTGTTATTGTTTATTATAGCAAATAAAGGATTTTTCGTTGTGTGTGTTTATTAACTTTAAATTAGGGGTGTCTCATAGATGCCTGACATGATTAATCTTGGACTTAGTGGCAGCTATGGGCTGCTGCCATTAACTCCTTATTACCCCGATTGCCACCGCACCAGGGCAAATCGGGAAGAGCCGGGTACAGTCCCAGAACTGTCGCATCTAATGGATGCGGCAATTCTGGGCGGCTGCTGGCTGATATTGTTAGGCTGGGGGGCTCCCGATAATATGGGGCTCCCCATCCTGAGAATACCAGCCTTCAGCCTTATGGCTTTATCTTGGCTGGTATAAAAATTGGGGGGGGGACCGCACGTCGGTTTTTTTAATTATTTAATTACTTATTTTACTGCACAGTATAGACACGCCCACCGGCTGCTGTGATTGGTTGCAGTGAGACAGCTGTTAATCAGCGTGTGGGCGTGTCTAACTGCAACCAATCATAGGCGCCTGTGGGCGGGGGAAGCAGGGAATAGTAGACTGATTAATGAGCGGCCGGCATTTTTACATTAATTGAAGCCGCGTATCTTTGGCACAGCTGTTCTACGCCACGCTGGAAATCGGGGATCGTTGAGTATGCGACAGGGGAAGATACAGAACGAGCGCCAAAGGGATGATGACTGAGAACAGCAGAAAAAAAGGTAAGTAGACTGACAATTAACAAAAAAAAAAACAAAAAATCCTGACATCATTCGTTAAAAAACGCCCATGGACGGTACATGCTGAACACGGACATGCTCCGTGCGCCGTCCGTGCAGGCACGGACCCATTGACTTTAGCGGGTCCGTGCCTGCGTGCTGACCGCCAAAAACGGACATGTCGACCGTGTGGGAAAACGCACACACGTACTAACCACATGGACACACTTTCCATGTGATTTTACGTGTGTGTGCCATCTACCATAGGGTAACATTGGTCAACGTGTCTCCGTGTCTCCGGGACGTGCAAAAACGTAACAAACACGTACCGGAGGCACGGATGTGTGTTGCAGGCCTTATTCAGAATTGTTTCTGAGTGTTTTTTTGGGAGCAAAAGTTTGGATTTTAGGCATTTTTTTTTTGCAAATGTATTCTGCCTTTTGTGACATTTTTACACTATTATTTATATTTGGTTTTTTTACTTTTCACTTTTTTGGTTTTTCTTAACAATATGTGAATTTTTTTATTATTTATTTATTAAATATTTTCAGCAAATTCTGTTTTTTTTTTTTAACTTTTCAAAATGTCACAAAATGTTTGCACAATTGTAGTCTAGTCTAGTATACAATGATTCCACTGTTGCCTTTAAGTGCAATTTAGTTACTTCTTCCACTTGCAGTACCGCTCTCCACCACTGCTCAGGCTCATATTTGCCATAGATAACAGTGCAACAGCGCCCCCACACAATCCTCATCATTGTCATCTGTTCACTAAAAATCCTGCAGAAGTTAAGAATTAATTTGATTTTAAAATAAAAGGAATCTCTGATATATATTTCTTTTTATCCGTCTGGCTGGATAGATCACACTGTGATAATGGTGTTTGTAAGTCAGCATCCTGGGAAAGCTGGGCTGAGGTTACTGTGTATTCTTGCTGGTTACGCTCTGGCTTCTCCGCAGGTTCCACGCTGCTGGCTCCACTTTTACTTATGAGGTTTTCTTACAGAGAAAAAATGAATCTTATGTGATAACCATCAGAGGATAAAATTCCCGGGGCCGGCGGGGGCTGTGCACGCAGCACGGTTACGTCAATGCACCGCTTGTTAGACACATGCGATCTGGATGTTTCCACTCCTTGAGAAAGTCGACTTTGGAACAAGCAGCTCTCGATATTATATACCGCTCTGCCAGAGGAATATAGAAATATCCTCATCAAAAGTCTGCGCCACAAGTGCGGGACACCAATCTGTCCACAGAACGGAGCAGTGGCCTCAGATCTGCCAGTAACTTCATCCACAGGGATAATGGGAGTTACTGTGGATGCTGGCAACCATAACATGGAAGGGTATTAAGAGGGTTTTCCAGGATAGGGCACTGTACCATGGCAAATCCGTATACAGTACAATATACACACTGTTACGATTCAGCTTTTTTTCCAGGATACGGCACTGCACCATGGCAATTCCATACACGGTGCAACATACACACTGTTAGTGTTCAGCTTTTTTTCCAGGATAGGACACTGTACCATGGCAAATCCATACAAGGTGCAACATACACACTGATAGGATTCAGCTCTTTTCCAGGATAGGGCACTGCACCATGGCAAATCCATACAAGGTGCAACCTACACACTGTTAGGATTCAGCTCTTTTCCAGGATAGGGCACTGCACCATGGCAAATCCATACAAGATGCAACATACACACTGTTAGGATTCAGCTCTTTTCCAAGATAAGTCACTTTAGCATCGCAAATCTGTACACAGTACAACATACACACTGTTAGGATTCAGCTCTTTTACAGTATAGGGCACTCTACCATGGCAAATCCATACATGGTGCAATATACAAACTGTTAGGATTCAGCTCTTTTCCAGGATAGGGCACTGCACCATGGCAAATCCATACATGGTGCAATATGCAAACTGTTAGGATTCAGCTCTTTTCCAAGATAAGTCACTTTAGCATGGCAAATCTGTACACAGTACAACATACACACTGTTAGGATTCAGCTCTTTTACAGTATAGGGCAC
Source organism: Anomaloglossus baeobatrachus (assembly GCF_048569485.1). Taxonomy (NCBI): domain Eukaryota; kingdom Metazoa; phylum Chordata; class Amphibia; order Anura; family Aromobatidae; genus Anomaloglossus; species Anomaloglossus baeobatrachus. Next base: position 206,252,652 of record NC_134362.1, read on the forward strand.
TCTACCATGGCAAATCCATACATGGTGCAATATACACACTGTTAGGATTCAGCTCTTTTCCAGGATAGGGCACTGCACCATGGCAAATCCATACATGGTGCAATATACAAACTGTTAGGATTCAGCTCTTTTCCAAGATAAGTCACTTTAGCATGGCAAATCTGTACACAGTACAACATACACACTGTTAGGATTCAGCTCTTTTACAGTATAGGGCACTCTACCATGGCAAATTCGTACATGGTGCAACACACACACTGTTAGGATTCAGCTCTTTGCCAGGATAGGGCAGTGTACCATGGCAAATCTGTACATGGTGCAACATACACACAATGGTCAGTGTAAGGAGAGCCCTTCAGGGGTATTTCGGGGGGCATCCTCTTACCTTCTTGCGCCCGTCCTTCTTCACCCGTGACTTGGAGGAGCAGATGTTGTGCTTGGTGGATTTGAAGGACTCGAGCCGCCGCTTCATGTTCTGCTGGAAGACCTCCTTCTCCTGCCGCTCCTGCTCATCCTGGGTCATGAAGTGGCGGCTGTAGCTGGCCTTGCACTAGAAGGAGAAGACAATGTCTCGTGAAGGTGGATTGGACGGCGGGAACCTTTACAGACGGCGGTGTGAGCAGCCGCACCATCCTGCGCGGTTTGTAGAGGCCGCCCGTCAGCACGTGGTGCATAACCGCGTCTTCTCGGTCCCTCCCGCTGCGCACGGTGTCGATGACCTGGAGGTCCAGACAGGCTTTGCTCCCGTTCTCCCGCCTAGGAAAAAGCAAACATTCCGTTACATGCCGCACATGGCAGCGCTTTATGGAGTGATGTCATGCGATGATGTCACTAGGGCAGACGAGCACGGCGGGCGGGTTCAGGGCTCCTTACAGAAGGTTGGTCACTGAAGTCTCCGACATGGACGCTCGGCTCGGCATGGACGGTAACGACAGCCTATCCGGTGACACTATGTGACCTCCCTATGAGACAGGGGTGGGTATAGGATTAGTAGGAAAGACGCGAGTTAGTGCGAAATGAGTCAGCGGGTGAAAAATTCAGGAGGATTCCACAAATGAGCACAACATACAAGTACAGAGGATGGCGGGGGTCACAAACCGTGGAGATAAGACACTGGGAACATAACTAGTGAGGCAGCAATGTGAGCGGCAATCTGCCAGTACAGTGTGTGCCGGGACCTGCAACGCTCCGGGAGCTCAGCACCATCGCACAGTCGCCAGGATTTTACTGGCACCTTCATCTTCTGCTTACTGAATCATCACAATTTGCAAATGTTTTCTTTCCGTTCTGCAGGAAGAGCCCGCCCACTCTGCAGGAAGAGCCCGCCCACTCTGCAGGAAGAGCCCGCCCACACTGCAGGAAGAGCCCGCCCACACTGCAGGAAGAGCCCGCCCACACTGCAGGAAGAGCCCGCCCACTCTGCAGGAAGAGCCCGCCCACTCTGCAGGAAGAGCCCGCCCACACTGCAGGAAGAGCCCACCCACTCTGCAGGAAGAGCCCGCCCACTCTGCAGGAAGAGCCCACCCACTCTGCAGGAAGAACCCGCCCACACTGCAGGAAGAGCCCGCCCACACTGCAGGAAAAGCCTGCCCACTGTGCAGATAGAGCCCACCCACTATGCAGGAAGAGTCCGCCCACTCTACAGGAAGAACCCGCCCACTCTACAGGAAGAGCCCGCCTACACTGCAGGAAGAGCCAGCCCACACTGCAGGAAGAGCCCGCCCACTCTGCAGGAAGAGCCCGCCCACTCTGCAGGAAGAGCCCGCCCACTCTGCAGGAAGAGCCTGCCCACTCTGCAGGAAGAGCCCACCCACTCTGCAGGAAGAGCCCGCCCACTCTGCAGGAAGAGCCCGCCCACTCTGCAGGAAGAACCCGCCCACTCTGCAGGAAGAACCCGCCCACACTGCAGGAAGAGCCCGCCCACACTGCAGGAAGAGCCTGCCCACTGTGCAGATAGAGCCCGCCCACTATGCAGGAAGAGTCCGCCCACTCTACAGGAAGAACCCGCCCACACTGCAGGAAGAGCCCGCCCACTCTGCAGGAAGAGCCCGCCCACTCTGCAGGAAGAGCCCGCCCACTCTGCAGGAAGAGCCCGCCCACTCTGCAGGAAGAGGCCGCCCACTCTGCAGGAAGAGCCCGCCCACTCTGCAGGAAGAGCCCGCCCACTCTGCAGGAAGTGCCCGCCCACTCTGCAGGAAGTGCCCGCCCACTCTGCAGGAAGAGCCCACCCACACTGCAGGAAGAGCCCGCCCACTATGAAGGAAGAGCCCACCCAACCTGCAGGAAGAGCCCGCCCACTCTGCAGGAAGAGGCCGCCCACTCTGCAGGAAGAGCCCGCCCACTCTGCAGGAAGAGCCCGCCCACTCTGCAGGAAGAGCCCGCCCACTCTGCAGGAAGAGCCCGCCCACACTGCAGGAAGAGCCCGCCCACACTGCAGGAAGAGCCCGCCCACACTGCAGGAAGAGCCCGCCCACTCTGCAGGAAGAGCCCGCCCACTCTGCAGGAAGAGCCCGCCCACACTGCAGGAAGAGCCCGCCCACTCTGCAGGAAGAGCCCGCCCACTCTGCAGGAAGAACCCGCCCACACTGCAGGAAGAGCCCGCCCACACTGCAGGAAAAGCCTGCCCACTGTGCAGATAGAGCCCACCCACTATGCAGGAAGAGTCCGCCCACTCTACAGGAAGAGCCCGCCCACACTGCAGGAAGAGCCCGCCCACACTGCAGGAAGAGCCAGCCCACACTGCAGGAAGAGCCCGCCCACTCTGCAGGAAGAGCCCGCCCACTCTGCAGGAAGAGCCCGCCCACTCTGCAGGAAGAGCCCGCCCACTCTGCAGGAAGAGCCCGCCCACTCTGCAGGAAGAGCCTGCCCACTCTGCAGGAAGAGCCCGCCCACTCTGCAAGAAGAGCCCGCCCACTCTGCAGGAAGAGCCCGCCCACTCTGCAGGAAGAGCCCGCCCACTCTGCAGGAAGAACCCGCCCACACTGCAGGAAGAGCCCGCCCACACTGCAGGAAAAGTCTGCCCACTGTGCAGATAGAGCCCACCCACTATGCAGGAAGAGTCCGCCCACTCTACAGGAAGAACCTGCCCACACTGCAGGAAGAGCCCGCCCACTCTGCAGGAAGAGGCCGCCCACTCTGCAGGAAGAGCCCGCCCACTCTGCAGGAAGAGGCCGCCCACTCTGCAGGAAGAGCCCGCCCACTCTGCAGGAAGAGCCCGCCCACTCTGCAGGAAGTGCCCGCCCACTCTGCAGGAAGAGCCCACCCACACTGCAGGAAGAGCCCGCCCACTATGAAGGAAGAGCCCACCCAACCTGCAGGAAGAGCCCGCCCACTATGAAGGAAGAGACCGCCCACTATGAAGAAAGAGGCCGCCAACTTTGAAGGAAGAGCCCGCCCACTTTGCAGGAAGAGACCACCCACACTGCAGGAAGAGCCTGCCCACTCTGTAGGAAGAGCCCGCCCAACCTGCAGGAAGAGCGCGCCCAACTTTCAGGAAGAGCCTGCCCACTCTGCAGGAAGAGCCCGCCCACTCTGCAGGAAGAGCCCGCCCACTCTGCAGGAAGAGCCCGCCCACTCTGCAGGAAGAGCCCGCCCACTCTGCAGGAAGAGCCCGCCCACTCTGCAGGAAGAGCCCGCCCACTCTGCAGGAAGAGCCCGCCCACTCTGCAGGAAGAGCCCGCCCACTCTGCAGGAAGAGCCCGCCCACTCTGCAGGAAGAGCCCACCCACTCTGCAGGAAGAGCCCGCCCTCTCTGCAGGAAGTGCCCGCCCTCTCTGCAGGAAGAGCCCGCCCACTCTGCAGGACGAGCCCGCCCACTCTGCAGGACGAGCCTGCCCACTCTGCAGGAAGACTCCGCCCACTCTGCAGGAAGACTCCGCCCACTCTGCAGGATGAGCCCGCCCACTCTGCAGGCAGATTCTGCCCACTCTGCAGGAAGATTCCGCCCTCTCTGCAGGAAGATTCCGCCCTCTCTGCAGGAAGATTCCGTCCTCTCTGCAGGAAGAGCCCGCCCACTCAGCAGGAAAATTCCACCCATTCAGCAGCAGGCATCCGCTCACAAGCCGAGGTTACACCGCCCCCTTCTGTTACACCGGCAGTGACGGTGCAGGTGGGAGTCATTATTACATGCAGTTACTGCAGACCCCGCGCTGTGTACCTGATCTGCCAGGCTCAGTGCGTCCCGAATATTCAGCTTGTAGCAAACCTCCCATATCTCATCCTTGATGCGGTACGCAGACTTCCTCATCAGGAGCTGGCTCAGATACTTCTTATCAAACTGCTCCCACCTGCAGCATGCAATGGCGGAGAGGAAGACACGTCAGAAGAAGCACAACCCCCATCCTCCATCACTCCCATCCTCCATCACTCCCATCCTCCATCACTCCCATCCTCCATCACTCCCATCCTCCATCACCCCCATCCTCCATCACCCCCATCCTCCATCACCCCCATCCTCCATCACTCCCATCCTCCATCACTCCCATCCTCCATCACTCCCATCCTCCATCACTCCCATCCTCCATCACCCCCATCCTCCATCACCCCCATCCTCCATCACCCCCATCCTCCATCACCCCCATCCTCCATCACTCCCATCCTCCATCACTCCCATCCTCCATCACTCCCATCCTCCATCACTCCATGGCTTCTGCAACATTCTAGTGATATTTGGGTTCCGGTTCTGCATGGCTGTCATGGTATTTAGCTCACAGAGGATTGTGCATTGAAGTGAATGGGATCCTGCAGACAGGTGCGGCGCTGTTTTTGGATAAGTCTGAACAATCCCTTTAAATACGGTAATTATCAGACTGTCTTGTCAGGTTAGAAACCACTATGTAATATAGATGTGATATCTCATCATGCGGGGAGCGATATGTCGGGGTGCACTTACTTATCTCTCCAATGATGGTAGCCATGATGTCCAATTATATCCTCAACAGCCGCCATAATGTGGTCAAAGGCCTGAAGGAGAGAGACGTTTTCATGACATTGACAATAGATATCAAAGTATAAGCAACAGATATGATGATAAAGGTGAAGGTCTGATGGCTCGGACCCCGATGATCACAAGTAAGGGGGTCCCAGAGTCCCCTGTGTGAATGGAGCGGCACAAGTAAGGGGGTCCCAGAGTCCCCTATTTGAATGGAGCGGCACAAGTAATGGGGTCCCAGAGTCCCCTATTTGAATGGAGCGGCACAAGTAATGGGGTCCCAGAGTCCCCTGTGTGAATGGAGCGGCACAAGTAAGGGGGTCCCAGAGTCCCCTGTGTGAATGGCGCGGTAGTGAGCATGTGCAGCTACTGCTCTATTCACTATCTTTAGGGAAAGTGGTCGGAAATGTTCACAACTGGAGAATTTTGGCGATCGGTGGGGGTCTCCGCTGCCAGACCTCCAGAAAGTACAGATATCAGCTAGAATAAGTGGTTTATGGGGCAACCCCTTTAAATGTGTGTTTAAGACATTCGGACCACTGCGGTCCCCAGTGATTCCAATATTGGGGTACCTCGAGGATAGAGCTGTCCTGAGTGGAGTGGACGGAGATGCACAAGCTCGGTCTCCACTCCGTTCACCGCCTGTGAGACTGCTAGAAACAGCCGAGCATGAAGCTCTGCAGCCCCATAGGTAGTGGACGGAGCCGAGGCCCATAACCATTCAGGACGGGGCTGCAGAGACTCATTTTTGGGGTTCCAGAGCCCCGATCTCCAGAGAGCAGGACGTTATTCCCGATCTTATGGATGGGGATATTTTGATTTTTGGGGCAGAATCCTTCAAGTTTGGACATCAAACACTCATGACCCAGGTTTTGCACGACAAGAAGATCATCAGCACTTGTCGTCTCTCAGCCGTTCCCAGAAATAACCGCGCCTCCCCACCGCCCCCCCCCCCCCAATGCCATCACGATGACTTATTCTCCTCCGGACCCTCTTATATCTCTATCTATATCCCCTCCCGAGCCGCAGAGACGCTGACCCCGGGCCTGCGGTTTGCCGAGGGCTCTTAATTAGATGGCACGGATGATTTGCTGGGGATGGAGGGCGAACAGCTGCGATGGCTGACGATCTTACGTGCTCGTGTAACTCCTCACTTAGCGTCGGCTTGTGGTGGTCTCGTCTCTTCACTTTCAGCCACTTGACAAGAGGTTTGATGGTCAGACCCTGAAACAGAAGAGAAGAGGGTAGAGTTGGTTTATTTTTAACTGTTCGTGTTAAAAACTTTCCAAAACTTTACATTGTTCCAGTTTAGGGGTGCCCACCAGGACATTGCAGACCCCCGACCTGCACAATACAAGTGGAGAAATCAGAGAAGGACAGGGAAGAGCAGAGAGCAGCGAGCTGAGTAATGACACCCAATGCCAGGCAGCTGCTGTAAAGCCTAAGCTTGTAGAGGACCGCAGGAATGCGTGCACCAGTGCATGATCTGGGGTTAGAAGGCTACAAGCTCACACCAGGTGCAGGATCACCAGGAAAAAATGATGGCTGTGCAGATTATTTTATGGGGGGTGATGGGTCTTCATGATAGATGGGTGACGGTCGATATTATTATTTTAACTGAATCATTAATTTATGACGCTGGTACAGTGTTAGTGTGCAATGCCCTCCCAATACACAGCAGTGACAGCATCAACGCCTCCTGTGATGTATATGATCCAGCCTCAGTGTATCCTTTGTCATGGATATACAGCAGTCTCAGAGTCTCCTATGTGATGTATACAGCAGTCTCAGTTTCTCCTATGTGATGTGTATACAGCAGAGTCTCAGTGTCTCCTATGTGATGTATACAGCAGTCTCGGTGTCTCCTATGTGATCTATATAGAGCACTATCGATGTCTCCTATGCAATGCATATACAGCAGTCTTGTTGTCTCCTATGTGATGTATACAACAGTCTTGTTGTCTCCTACATGATATATGGTATATACAACAGTTTCAGTGTCTCCTACATTGGTGTGTATAGAAGCTTTCTCAGTGTCTTGTATGTGATGTATATACAGCAGTGTTTTGGTGTCTCCTGTCTGATATGCATACAGCAGTGTCTTCTATGTGATGTATATACAGGGAACTCGGTATCTCCCATGAGATGTATATACATCAGCCTTAGCGTCTCCTATACGATGTATATAGAGCAGTCATGGCCATAGTGCAGTCTCAATGTCTCCTATGTGGTGTATACACAGCAGTCTCAGTATCTCCAGCTGTAATGTATATACAGCTGTCTCACGGTCTCCTTTATGACGTTTATAGAACAGTGTCTGTGTCTCCTATGTCGTGTACATAGAGCAGTCTCAAATGTCTCTTATGTAATGTTTATAGAACAGTCTCAGTTTCTCCTATGTGATGTATATACATGAGTCCCAGTTTCTCCTATGTGATGTATATACAACAGTCTCAGTTTTTCCTACGTAATGTATTTACAACAATCTCAGTGTCTCCTATGTGATGTATATACAACAGACTCAGTTTCTCCTATGTGATATATATACAACAGTCTCAGTTTCTCCTATGTGATGTATATACAAGAGTCCCAGTTTCTCCTATATGATGTATATTGCAGACCTCCCACTTCTTGAGTTCCATAAATGTAACATCAGCAGAGATGAATTTACCACTGTCAGGAGACATATGGTGTAATATACATCTGTGGACAGAACGTACTGCTGTGAGGTCTTATCATTGCAAAAAGTTGACTGATACAAATCTGGAAAAGCAGGTAGGTGTAGCAATATCATCCATACCACCTAACCACAGCCGCACCAAAGACAAGCAGCTCAGCCGTCACATTGAGGGGGGAGGTAATTAGATGTTTGACCAAATATAGCAGGGTCATTTCCAAGTTGGGAATTTTGGATGCCTCCCGAATGGCACCCCTGAACGCAAGGCACGGTGCTGAGCGGCAATATCACAAATAAGCCGACAGGTGTGGCGCTATTGTAGCCGTCTAGATGTGATAAGCTCATATGTTAGTAATTTCAATAATTGCTTCCCATAAGGACATTTTGGGGTCTTCAGACTATTTACAGGGTAAAATATAATCTCAATATACTGACAACTAATAAGGTCAATCAGGAACAGATAAACCTAATAATCCCGACGTGGAGGGATCGGCTTGTTCTCTGACCATCTGTGATCCCCTCTCCTCCCGGGACCCTCGTACTGGAGACCCCCGACTGCTAAGGAGACTGATTACTCCCTATTGTCACGGGATGATCCATAGACAAGACACCGGCGGATCCTCCCCGCACAGGACACACAGGTTAGCCCCGGATGAGAACGGAACAGACGCCGGCCGCTGCAACCGCAAAGGGAGAGAACAGAAATAAAGATAATAGCGAGATGTTTTCCTACACAGAATCCAAAATAAAGGAGGCTTTATACCGAGATGAAAGGACGAAACAAAGGGACAGTGTGCGCTTTATAGTGCCGCATCCTCAAAAGCCAGCGACACAATGACTGCACCGTGCAAACGGCACGATTCCCATAAGAGATACCACTCAGCTTCACCATACCCCAGACCGGCACTGGTATAAAGAGTGCTGGGAAAGCGGAGAACCATGCTCTGCCCTATAGCATTATATATGTAGAACCGGTATCACCTCGCCATCTCCTGTATATAATGATGCATGAACAGGTGGTATAACCTGGGCATCTCCTGTCCTGTATATAAGGATACATGAACAGGTGGTAACCTGGGTAAAAATGTTGGCACCTTTCCAAAATTGTGGGTAAACAACTTTGTTCCCAGCATGTGACGCTCGTTCAGACTCCTCTGTGACAAGTAACAGGCGTGGGCAATATGAAAATCACACCTGAAACCTGATAAAAAGGGGAGAAGTTGCCTCCATCTTTGCATTGTGTTTCTGTGTGTGCCGAACTAAGCATGGACAACAGAAAGAGGAGAAGAGAACTATCTGAGGACTGGAGAATGAAGATTGTTGAAAAATATCAACAATCTCAAGGCTACATGCCTATGTCCAGAAAATTCAGCGTCAGAAGTCTGCAAAAGAACATCTACACAAGCCTAATGCATTCTGGAAACACGTCCTGTGGACCGATGAGGATAAAATAGAACTCTGGGCACAATGATCAATGGTATGTGTGGAGAAAAAAGGGCAGAGAATTTAAGGAAAAGAATATCTCGCCAACCATTAAGCATGGGGGGGATCAATCATGCTTTGGGGTTGTGTTGCAGCCATTGGCATGGAGAATATTTCATGAGTTGAGGAAAGAATGGATTCAATGAAACTTCAACAAATTCTTCATCCAAAAATAACACTATCTGTAAAAAAAGCTGAAACTGAAAAGAGGAGAAGGGTGCCATCTACAAATGGATAATGATCCTAAACAAATGTCAAAATCCACAATAGACGACCTCAAAAACCGCAAGCTGAAGGTTTTACAATGGCCTCACAGTCCCCTGATCTGAACATCATTGAAAATCTGTGGCTAGACCTCAAAAGAGCAGAGAATGCAAGACGAGCCAGGAATCTCCCAGAACTGGATGACATCTCCAAGGAAGAGCAGAGAATGCAAGACGAGCCATGAATCTCACAGAACTGGAAGACATCTCCAAGGAAGAGCAGTGCATGCAAGACGAGCCATGAATCTCAAAGAACTAGAAGAAGTCTCCAAGGAAGAGAAGTGCATGCAAGACGAGCCGGGAATCTCACAGAACTGGAAGACTTCTCTAAGGAAGGGCAGTGCATGCAAGACGAGCCAGGAATCTCAAAGAACTAGAAGAAGTCTCCAAGGAAGAGCAGTGCATGCAAGACGAGCCGGGAATCTCACAGAACTGGAAGACTTCTCCAAGGAAGAGCAGTGCATGCAAGGCGAGCCAGGAATCTCACAGAACTGGAAGACTTCTCTAAGGAAGGGCAGTGCATGCAAGACGATCCAGGAATCTCACAGAACTGGAAGACTTCTCCAAGGAAGAAAGGAAAATCCCTCAAACAAGAACTGAAAGATTCTTGGCTGCTACAAAATTTTTTTACAAGCTGTGATACTTGCAAAACTTGCTGGTATAACCTGGGCATCTTCTGTATATAGAGACATGGACCCTGCTGGTATAACCTGGGCATCTCCTGTATATAGAGACATGGCCCCTGCTGGTATAACCTGGGCATCTCCTGTATATAGAGACATGGCCCTTGTTGGTATAACCTGGACATCTCCTGTATATAGAGACATGGCCTCTGCTGGTATAACCTGGGCATCTCCTGTATATAGAGACATGGCCTCTGCTGGTATAACCTGGGCATCTCCTGTATATAGAGACATGGCCCCTGCTGGTATAACCTGGACATCTCCTGTATATAGAGACATGGCCTCTGCTGGTATAACCTGGGCATCTCCTGTATATAGAGACATGGTATCTGCTCGTATAACCTGGGCATCTCCTGTATATAGAGACATGGCCCCTGCTGGTATAACCTGGGCATCTCCTGTATATAGAGACATGGCCTCTGCTGTTATAACCTGGGCATCTCCTGTATATAGAGACATGGACCCTGCTGGTATAACCTGGGCATCTCCTGTATATAGAGACATGGCCTCTGCTGGTATAACCTGGGCATCTCCTGTATATAGAGACATGGTATCTGCTCGTATAACCTGGGCATCTCCTGTATATAGAGACATGGCCCCTGCTGGTATAACCTGGGCATCTCCTGTATATAGTGATATGGCTCATGCTGGTATAACCTGGGCATCTCCTGTATATAGAGACATGGTATCTGCTCGTATAACCTGGGCATCTCCTGCATATAAAGACATGGCCTCTGCTGGAATAACCGGGGCATCTCCTGTATATAGAGACATGGCCCCTGCTGGTATAACCTGGGCATCTCCTGTATATAGAGACATGGACCCTGCTGGTATAACCTGGGCATCTCCTGTATATAGAGACATGGCCCCTGCTGGTATAACCTGGGCATCTCCTGTATATAGAGACATGGACCCTGCTGGTATAACCTGGGCATCTCCTGTATATAGAGACATGGCCCCTGCTGGTATAACCTGGGCATCTCCTGTATAAAGAGACATGGCCTCTGCTGGTATAACCTGGGCATCTCCTGTATAAAAAGAGACATGGCCTCTGCTGGTATAACCTGGGCATCTCCTGTATAAAGAGACATGGCCTCTGCTGGTATAACCTGGGCATCTCCTGTATATAGAGACATGGCCCCTGCTGGTATAACCTGGGCATCTCCTGTATATAGAGACATGGCCCCTGCTGGTATAACCTTGGCATCTCCTGTATAAAGAGACATGGCCTCTGCTGGTATAACCTGGGCATCTCCTGTATATAGAGACATGGCCCCTGCTGGTATAACCTGGGCATCTCCTGTATATAGAGACATGGACCCTGCTGGTATAACCTGGGCATCTCCTGTATATAGAGACATGGCCCCTGCTGGTATAACCTTGGCATCTCCTGTATAAAGAGACATGGCCTCTGCTGGTATAACCTGGGCATCTCCTGTATAAAAAGAGACATGGCCTCTGCTGGTATAACCTGGGCATCTCCTGTATAAAGAGACATGGCCTCTGCTGGTATAACCTGGGCATCTCCTGTATATAGAGACATGGCCCCTGCTGGTATAACCTGGGCATCTCCTGTATATAAAGACATGGCCCCTGCTGGTATAACCAGGGCATCTCCTGTATATAGAGACATGGCCCCTGCTGGTATAACCTGGGCATCTCCTGTATATAGACACATGGCCCCTGCTGGTATAACCTGGGCATCTCCTGTATATAGAGACATGGCCTCTGCTGGTATAACCTGGGCATCTCCTGTATATAGAGACATGGCCCCTGCTGGTATAACCTTGGCATCTCCTGTATATAGAGACATGGACCCTGCTGTTATAACCTGGGCATCTCCTGTATATAGAGACATGGACCCTGCTGTTATAACCTGGGCATCTCCTGTATATAGAGACATGGACCCTGCTGTTATAACCTGGGCATCTCCTGTATATAGAGACATGGACCCTGCTGTTATAACCTGGGCATCTCCTGTATAAAGAGACATGGCCTCTGCTGGTATAACCTGGGCATCTCCTGTATATAGAGACATGGCCTCTGCTGGTATAACCTGGGCATCTCCTGTATATAGAGACATGGCCTCTGCTGGTATAACCTGGGCATCTCCTGTATATAGAGGCATGGCCTCTGCTGGTATAACCTGGGCATCTCCTGTATAAAGAGACATGGCCTCTGCTGGTATAACCTGGGCATCTCCTGTATATAGAGACATGGCCCCTGCTGGTATAACCTGGGCATCTCCTGTATATAGAGACATGGCCCCTGCTGGTATAACCTTGGCATCTCCTGTATATAGAGGCATGGACCCTGCTGGTATAACCTGGGCATCTCCTGTATAAAAAGAGACATGGCCTCTGCTGGTATAACCTGGGCATCTCCTGTATAAAGAGACATGGCCTCTGCTGGTATAACCTGGGCATCTCCTGTATATAGAGACATGGCCCCTGCTGGTATAACCTGGGCATCTCCTGTATATAGAGACATGGCCCCTGCTGGTATAACCTGGGCATCTCCTGTATATAGACACATGGCCCCTGCTGGTATAACCTGGGCATCTCCTGTATATAGAGACATGGCCTCTGCTGGTATAACCTGGGCATCTCCTGTATATAGAGACATGGCCCCTGCTGGTATAACCTGGGCATCTCCTGTATATAGACACATGGCCCCTGCTGGTATAACCTGGGCATCTCCTGTATATAGAGACATGGCCTCTGCTGGTATAACCTTGGCATCTCCTGTATATAGAGACATGGACCCTGCTGTTATAACCTGGGCATCTCCTGTATATAGAGACATGGACCCTGCTGTTATAACCTGGGCATCTCCTGTATATAGAGACATGGACCCTGCTGTTATAATCTGGGCATCTCCTGTATATAGAGACATGGACCCTGCTGTTATAACCTGGGCATCTCCTGTATAAAGAGACATGGCCTCTGCTGGTATAACCTGGGCATCTCCTGTATATAGAGACATAGCCTCTGCTGGTATAACCTGGGCATCTCCTGTATATAGAGACATGGCCTCTGCTGGTATAACCTGGGCATCTCCTGTATATAGAGGCATGGCCTCTGCTGGTATAACCTGGGCATCTCCTGTATAAAGAGACATGGCCTCTGCTGGTATAACCTGGGCATCTCCTGTATATAGAGACATGGCCCCTGCTGGTATAACCTGGGCATCTCCTGTATATAGAGACATGGCCCCTGCTGGTATAACCTTGGCATCTCCTGTATATAGAGACATGGACCCTGCTGTTATAACCTGGGCATCTCCTGTATATAGAGACATGGACCCTGCTGTTATAACCTGGGCATCTCCTGTATATAGAGGCATGGACCCTGCTGGTATAACCTGGACATCTCCTGTATATAGAGACATGGCCCCTGCTGGTAAAACCTGGGCATCTCCTGTATATAGAGACATGGACCCTGCTGGTATAACCTGGGCATCTCCTGTATATAGAGACATGGCCTCTGCTGGTATAACCTGGGCATCTCCTGTATATAGAGACATGGACCCTGCTGGTATAACCTGGGCATCTCCTGTATATAGACACATGGCCCCTGCTGGTATAACCTGGGCATCTCCTGTATATAGAGACATGGACCCTGCTGGTATAACCTGGGCATCTCCTGTATATAGAGACATGGACCCTGCTGTTATAACCTGGGCATCTCCTGTATATAGAGACATGGACCCTGCTGGTATAACCTGGGCATCTCCTGTATATAGAGACATGGCCTCTGCTGGTATAACCTGGGCATCTCCTGTATATAGAGACATGGCCTCTGCTGGTATAACCTGGGCATCTCCTGTATATAGAGGCATGGCCTCTGCTGGTATAACCTGGGCATCTCCTGTATATAGAGGCATGGCCCCTGCTGTTATAACCTGGGCATCTCCTGTATATACAGGCATGGCCTCTGCTGGTATAACCTGGGCATCTCCTGTATATAGAGGCATGGCCTCTGCTGGTATAACCTGGGCATCTCCTGTATATAGAGACATGGCCCCTGCTGGTATAACCTGGGCATCTCCTGTATATAGAGACATGGCCTCTGCTGGTATAACCTGGGCATCTCCTGTATATAGAGACATGGCCCCTGCTGGTATAACCTGGGCATCTCCTGTATATAGAGACATGGCCCCTGCTGGTATAACCTGGGCATCTCCTGTATATAGAGACATGGCCCCTGCTGGTATAACCTGGGCATCTCCTGTATATAGAGACATGGACCCTGCTGGTATAACCTGGGCATCTCCTGTATATAGAGACATGGCCCCTGCTGGTATAACCTGGGCATCTCCTGTATATAGAGACATGGCCCCTGCTGGTATAACCTGGGCATCTCCTGTATATAGAGACATGGCCTCTGCTGGTATAACCTGGGCATCTCCTGTATATAGAGGCATGGCCCCTGCTGGTATAACCTGGGCATCTCCTGTATATAGAGGCATGGCCCCTGCTGGTATAACCTGGGCATCTCCTGTATATAGAGGCATGGGCATCTTTTGGGATAAATTACAGACATATGAATGAGTCTGTGTTACAATCCCCGTCACATTAGGCGCGGCCGGCACAAGCTGAGCTCCCATTAATATACTGTATTATCTGGTCGTACCCCTCACCAGTGAGTGACGGCTCGCACCCTAATTGGCTCACACATGTGCCTTCGGGGGGCACCAGCGATGCTAGCTGTCATTAACCCTTTCTGGGATGACTTTCTATACTTCTTCTCCATCTCGTAAACCTTCCTCCTGGACAAGACCCCAGCAGTGAGAGGGTTAACAGCGGCTCAGTGATAACGAGACCCATCAGATGTAAGATGCAATTAGAGGACGATCCGATGGGATGACCCCCCTCTATAGAGAAGTTATGGGGGCCGCGTCTGCCGGACGGAGCCGTGTGCGTGTGACGGGTCCGAGGCGGCGCATTACACAGACGTAAGTGAATTATATCCAGAGGAGAAACTAATGGACATGTCACATTATCCTGCTAACCTAATCCGCCCTGACACGTCCTTAAAGGGGTCGTCCATTCTTATGTAAATGCAGCGTAATCCTTGTCTAATAACATCGGGGGGGGGGGGGGGGCGGGGGGGGTTACAGGTTTCCTTTTGCAACGCTCTGCGCCATTTCTTCCTCTTCACTCTCGCTGCTTGCAGATTTATACACTGCGATTCGTCCCATCTGTTGGAGCAGATTAGTTTCTGCTTGCTGTCAGTGAATAGAGGCCGAGTTCCTTCCACAGATGAGGGTTTGTCACAGTTGACTCCAATCTGGACAATCTGTGCAAAGTAAAAGACTCCTGTCCTGATACTCTGCAACAATGTATCAAGTGAAATGTATCAGTGAATTGCACACGCTGCGGTTTACTGTTTTGGACAAATATTGGGATTTCTGGAGAATATTGGCGGTATATTGTGGCCTCCGCTCGTGTTGCGGAAGCCTCGCACTGTGTACGGGCGGAGGAGGGGTGCGAGGAGCGGCTCAGACTTTCCAGTGACTTCACCGGCTTATCCTGGGAGTGAGCGCTCGTCTTGTGGTCGCATTACTGTAACACAAGACAGAGGGGATCCGGGCTTTGTTCCACCGCACAGGAGGCCACGGAGCCGCACACACGGCCGGGGCAGGGGGCTCCGCCACTCGGGGGGGTGCGGAGGAAGCAGCTGCGCTCTGCTCCACTCCAATGTGCTTCCTCCCAGGCCTGTCCGCAAAAAAGGAGAAGCAGGTGTGAACACCCCCGACACGGCCATCCAATAATCCAGAATATGCAGCCTAAAGCCATCCAATAATCCAGTGTACACATCCTGAAGCCATCCAATAATCCAGAATGCACAGCCTAAAGCCATCCAATAATCCAGAATATACAGCCTAGAGCATCCAATAATCCAGAATGCACAGCCTAAAGCCATCCAATAATCCAGAATACACAGCCTAGAGCATCCAATAATCCAGAATGCACAGCCTAAACCATCCAATAATCCAGAATATGCAGCCTAAAGTCATCCAATAATCCAGAATATGCAGCCTAAAGTCATCCAATAATCCAGAATACACATCCTGAAGCCATCCAATAATCCAGAATACACAGCCTAGAGCATCCAATAATCCAGAATGCACAGCCTAAACCATCCAATAATCCAGAATACACAGCCTAAAGCCATCCAATGATAGATTGTACAGCCAAAAGTCATCCAATAATCCAGAATGCAGTCTAAAGTGATCCAATAATCCAGAATGCACAGCCTAAAGCCATCCAATGATCCAGAATGCACAGCCTAAGGTCATCCAATAATCCAGAATACACAGCCTAAAGCCATCCAATGATACAGATTGTACAGCCAAAAGTCATCCAATAATCCAGAATGCACAGCCTAAGGTCATCCAATAATCCAGAATGCACAGCCTAAGGTCATCCAATAATCCAGAATGCACAGCCTAAGGTCATCCAATAATCCAGAATGCACAGCCTAAGGTCATCCAATAATCCAGAATGCAGTCTAAAGTCATCCAATAATCCAGAATACACAGCCTAAAGCCATCCAATATTCCAGAATAAACAGCCTAAAGCCATCCAATGATACAGATTGTACAGCCAAAAGTCATTCAATAATCCAGAATATACAGCCTAAAGTCATCCAATAATCCAGAACAAACATCCTGAAGCCATCCAATAATCCAGAATGAATAGCCAAAATACATCCAATAATCCAGAATGCACAGCCAAAAGCCATCCATCAATCCAGAATGCACAGCCTAAAGCCATCCAATAATCCAGAATGCACAGCCTAAAGACATCCAATAATTCAGAATGCACAGCCTAAAGCCATCCAATAATCCAGAATACACAGCCTAAAGCCATCCATTAATCCAGAATACACAGCCTAAAGCACCCAATAATCCAGAATGCACAGCCTAAAGCCATCCAATAATCCAGAATACACAGCCTAAAGCCGTCCAATAATCCAGAAAACACAGCATAAAGCCATCCAATAATCCAGAATGCACAGCCTAAAGCCATCCATTAATCCAGAATACACAGCCTAAAGCCATCCAATAATCCATAATGCACAGCCTAAAGCATGCAATAATCCAGAATGCACAGCCTAAAGCCATCCATTAATCCAGAATACACAGCCTAAAGCCATCCAATAATCCATAATGCACAGCCTAAAGCATGCAATAATCCAGAATGCACAGCCTAAAACCATCCAATAATCCGGAATGCACAGCCTAAAGCCATCCAATAATCTAGAATACACAGCCTAAAGCCATCCAATAATCCAGAATGAATAGCCAAAATACATCCAATAATCCAGAATGCACAGCCAAAAGCCATCCATCAATCCAGAATGCACAGCCTAAAGCCATCCAATAAGCCAGAATGCACAGCCTAAAGACATCCAATAATCCAGAATGCACAGCCTAAAGCCATCCAATAATCCAGAATTCACAGCCTATAACCAACAAATAATCCTGAATGCACAGCCTAATACCATCCAATAATCCAGAATGCACAGCCTAAAGCCATCCAATAATCCAGAATACAGGATACTCAAACATGTAGGAATTTTCTGGTGGTTTCACATCATATTTTGCAGCATCCATTTGGTTCATGCATTGCTGCCATCACAAACGTGAAATGGTCTATAGGACCCCATTAACCCCCAGTGTACACATCCTGAAGCCATCCAATAATCCAGAATGCACAGCCTAAAGCCATCCAATAATCCAGAATATACAGCCTAGAGCATCCAATAATCCAGAATGCACAGCCTAAAGCCATCCAATAATCCAGAATACACAGCCTAGAGCATCCAATAATCCAGAATGCACAGCCTAAACCATCCAATAATCCAGAATATGCAGCCTAAAGTCATCCAATAATCCAGAATATGCAGCCTAAAGTCATCCAATAATCCAGAATACACATCCTGAAGCCATCCAATAATCCAGAATACACAGCCTAGAGCATCCAATAATCCAGAATGCACAGCCTAAACCATCCAATAATCCAGAATACACAGCCTAAAGCCATCCAATGATAGATTGTACAGCCAAAAGTCATCCAATAATCCAGAATGCAGTCTAAAGTGATCCAATAATCCAGAATGCACAGCCTAAAGCCATCCAATGATCCAGAATGCACAGCCTAAGGTCATCCAATAATCCAGAATACACAGCCTAAAGCCATCCAATGATACAGATTGTACAGCCAAAAGTCATCCAATAATCCAGAATGCAGTCTAAAGTGATCCAATAATCCAGAATGCACAGCCTAAAGCCATCCAATGATCCAGAATGCACAGCCTAAGGTCATCCAATAATCCAGAATGCACAGCCTAAGGTCATCCAATAATCCAGAATGCACAGCCTAAGGTCATCCAATAATCCAGAATGCAGTCTAAAGTCATCCAATAATCCAGAATACACAGCCTAAAGCCATCCAATATTCCAGAATAAACAGCCTAAAGCCATCCAATGATACAGATTGTACAGCCAAAAGTCATTCAATAATCCAGAATATACAGCCTAAAGTCATCCAATAATCCAGAACAAACATCCTGAAGCCATCCAATAATCCAGAATGAATAGCCAAAATACATCCAATAATCCAGAATGCACAGCCAAAAGCCATCCATCAATCCAGAATGCACAGCCTAAAGCCATCCAATAATCCAGAATGCACAGCCTAAAGACATCCAATAATTCAGAATGCACAGCCTAAAGCCATCCAATAATCCAGAATACACAGCCTAAAGCCATCCATTAATCCAGAATACACAGCCTAAAGCACCCAATAATCCAGAATGCACAGCCTAAAGCCATCCAATAATCCAGAATACACAGCCTAAAGCCGTCCAATAATCCAGAAAACACAGCATAAAGCCATCCAATAATCCAGAATGCACAGCCTAAAGCCATCCATTAATCCAGAATACACAGCCTAAAGCCATCCAATAATCCATAATGCACAGCCTAAAGCATGCAATAATCCAGAATGCACAGCCTAAAACCATCCAATAATCCGGAATGCACAGCCTAAAGCCATCCAATAATCTAGAATACACAGCCTAAAGCCATCCAATAATCCAGAATGAATAGCCAAAATACATCCAATAATCCAGAATGCACAGCCAAAAGCCATCCATCAATCCAGAATGCACAGCCTAAAGCCATCCAATAAGCCAGAATGCACAGCCTAAAGACATCCAATAATCCAGAATGCACAGCCTAAAGCCATCCAATAATCCAGAATTCACAGCCTATAACCAACAAATAATCCTGAATGCACAGCCTAATACCATCCAATAATCCAGAATGCACAGCCTAAAGCCATCCAATAATCCAGAATACAGGATACTCAAACATGTAGGAATTTTCTGGTGGTTTCACATCATATTTTGCAGCATCCATTTGGTTCATGCATTGCTGCCATCACAAACGTGAAATGGTCTATAGGACCCCATTAACCCCCAGCAGTCAATACAGTTAGGTCCAGAAATATTTGGACAGTGACACAAGTTTTGTTATTTTAGCTGTTTACAAAAACATGTTCAGAAATACAATTCTATATATAATATGGGCTGAAAGTGCAGACTCCCAGCTGCAATATGAGAGTTTTCACATCCAAATCGGAGAAAGGGTTTAGGAATCATAGCTCTGTAATGCATAGCCTCCTCTTTTTCAAGGGACCAAAAGTAATTGGACAAGGGACTCTAAGGGCTGCAATTAACTCTGAAGGCGTCTCCCTCGTTAACCTGTAATCAATGAAGTAGTTAAAAGGTCTGGGGTTGATTACAGGTGTGTGGTTTTGCATTTGGAAGCTGTTGCTGTGACCAGAGAACATGCGGTCTAAGGAACTCTCAATTGAGGTGAAGCAGAACATCCTGAGGCTGAAAAAAAAGAAAAAATCCATCAGAGAGATAGCAGACATGCTTGGAGTAACAAAATCAACAGTCGGGTACATTCTGAGAAAAAAGGAATTGACTGGTGAGCTTGGTAACTCAAAAAGGCCTGGGCGTCCACGGATGACAACAGTGGTGGATGATCGCCGCATACTTTCTTTGGTGAAGAAGAACCCGTTCACAACATCAACTGAAGTCCAGAACACTCTCAGTGAAGTAGGTGTATCTGTCTCTAAGTCACCAGTAAAGAGAAGACTCCATGAAAGTAAATACAAAGGGTTCACATCTAGATGCAAACCATTCATCAATTCCAAAAATAGACAGGCCAGAGTTACATTTGCTGAAAAACACCTCATGAAGCCGGCTCAGTTCTGGAAAAGTATTCTATGTACAGATGAGACCAAGATCAACCTGTACCAGAATGATGGGAAGAAAAAAGTGTGGAGAAGAAAGGGAACGGCGCATGATCCAAGGCACACCACATCCTCTGTAAAACATGGTGGAGGCCACGTGATGGCATGGGCATGCATGGCTTTCAATGGCACTGGGTCACTTGTGTTTATTGATGACATAACAGCAGACAAGAGTAGCCGGATGAATTCTGAAGTGTACCGGGATATACTTTCAGCCCAGATTCAGCCAAATGCCGCAAAGTTGATCGGACGGCGCTTCATAGTACAGATGGACAATGACCCCAAGCATACAGCCAAAGCTACCCAGGAGTTCATGAGTGCAAAAAGTGGAACATTCTGCAATGGCCAAGTCAATCACCAGATCTTAACCCAATTGAGCATGCATTTCACTTGCTCAAATCCAGACTTAAGACGGAAAGACCCACAAACAAGCAAGACCTGAAGGCTGCGTCTGTAAAGGCCTGGCAAAGCATTAAGAAGGAGGAAACCCAGCGTTTGGTGATGTCCATGGGTTCCAGACTTAAGGCAGTGATTGCCTCCAAAGGATTCGCAACAAAATATTGAAAATAAAAATATGTTGTTTGGGTTTGGTTTATTTGTCCAATTACTTTTGACCTCCTAAAATGTGGAGTGTTTGTAAAGAAATGTGACAATTCCTACAATTTCTATCAGATATTTTTGTTCAAACCTTCAAATTAAACGTTACAATCTGCACTTGAATTCTGTTGTAGAGGTTTCATTTCAAATCCAATGTGGTGGCATGCAGAGCCCAACTCGCCAAAATTGTGTCACTGGCCAAAGATTTCTGGACCTAACTGTAGATGCCCTCTTTTGGGTCAGCACCTCTGTAAGTGATGGGCTCGGAGGAGTCACGTCCTCAGATTGCGGAGGTGACGGCTTCTGCGTGCTCCCGGCAGACGAGTCCAGGGGCTGCCGGCTCCTTACACTCACGGCTCTGGAGACTGATATTTATTGCTCACAGACCGCAGCTCCTCTCCAGCATCCACGTGTGGACCGTACCTGTGCATTTACCATCAGTCACAGGATGTCTTATACAAATTACAAACAGAAGACTCTCACTAATCACCGCAGACAGGTATAGAGCGATTTCTCCCAGGATGCACCACACACGGAGCTATAGATCCCCATCAGCACAAAAAAGGCCAAAAAATATGGAATTCCATCAATGGGGAAAAGACTAAGCAGATTCTGCCACCTAGTGGCAATTTGTTGAACTACAGGACTATCATTAATTAGCTGTAGAATAGTGTGTGTATATATATATATATATATATATATATATGTGTGTGTGTGTGTGTGTGTGTGTGTGTATATATATATATGTGTGTGTATATATATATATATATATATATATATATATATATATGTGTGTGTGTGTGTGTGTGTGTGTGTGTGTGTGTATATATATATATATATATATATACAGGGCCGTATTTGCCACTAGGCACCCGTGGTCCGGTGCCTAGGGCGGCACGTTGCGGGGGGGGCGGCACTTTCTGGCAGCAAAAAAAAAAAAAAATAAATAAATATATATAATTTTTTTTTTTTTTTTTTTACATCCCCGCCCCTCCCTCCGTTGCACTTCGCTGTGTTCTCGAGGGGGGGGGGGTGAGAGGGAGGAAAGGCGCACCTCTGTCTCTTGATAGTGAGCTGATTAACCCCGGAAGTTCCAGCGCCTGCACTTCCGGGTCAGAGGCGCGCGGGCGCGCCAATCAGCTCACTGCCCCGTGCTGCAGCGTCCAATGCAGCAGACAACGACACACGCCGCGGAGGAGGACGCGACTGGAGCCGGAGCCAGCCAGAAGAGGATAATCAGCAGAGCAGGGCAGCAGGCACCGGAGCAGGCAGAGCCTAGAATGTATGGGCACCTTACAGGTTAGTTGATGATCGTTGCGATGCCTCTTTTTGGCTGGGAAAAGAGAGAGGCTGGGGGGAGGCTGGGAAAAGAGAGAGGCTGGGGGGAGGCTGGGAAGAGAGAGAGGCTGAGGCTGGGGGGGAGGCTGGGAAAGAGAGAGGCTGAGGCTGGGGGGGAGGCTGGGAAGAGAGAGAGGCTGAGGCTGGGGGGGAGGCTGGGGGGAGAGAGGCTGGGGGGGAGGCTGGGGGGAGAGAGAGGTTGGGGGGAGGCTGGGGGGAGAGAGGCTGGGGGGGAGGCTGGGGGGAGAGAGAGGTTGGGGGGAGGCTGGGGGGGAGGCTGGGGGGAGAGAGAGGCTGGGGGGGAGGCTGGGGGGAGAGAGAGGTTGGGGGGAGGCTGGGGGGAGAGAGAGGCTGGGGGGGAGGCTGGGGGGAGAGAGAGGTTGGGGGGAGGCTGGGGGGGAGGCTGGGGGGAGAGAGAGGCTGGGGGGGAGGCTGGGGGGAGAGAGGTTGGGGGGAGGCTGGGGGGAGAGAGAGGCTGGGGGGGAGGCTGGGGGGAGAGAGAGGTTGGGGGGAGAGAGGCTGGGGGGGAGGCTGGGGGGAGAGAGAGGCTGGGGGGGAGGCTGGGAGGGAGGCTGGGGGGAGAGAGGCTGGGAGAGAGGCGGGGGGGAGGCTGGGGGGAGAGAGAGGCTGGGGGGTGAGAGAGGCTGGGGGGGAGGCTGGGGGGAGAGAGGCGGGGGGGAGGCTGGGGGGAGAGAGAGGCTGGGGAGAGGCTGGGGGGAGAGAGAGGCTGGGGGGAGAGAGGCTGGGGGGAGGCTGGGGGGAGAGAGAGGCTGGGGGGAGAGAGGCTGGGGGAGAGAGAGGCTGGGGGGGGGAGGCTGGGGGGAGAGGCTGGGGGGAGAGAGAGGCGGAGGCTGGGGGGGAGGCTGGGGGGAGAGAGAGGCTGAGGCTGGGGGGAGAGAGAGGCTGGGGGGAGGCTGGGGGGAGAGAGAGGCTGGGGGGAGGCTGGGGGGAGAGAGAGGCTGGGGAGAGGCTGGGGGGAGAGAGAGGCTGGGGGGAGAGAGAGGCTGGGGGGAGAGAGAGGCTGGGGGGAGAGAGAGGCTGGGGGGGAGGCTGGGGGGAGAGAGAGGCTGGGGAGAGGCTGGGGGGAGAGAGGCTGAGGCTGGGGGGGAGGCTGGGGGGAGAGAGGCTGAGGCTGGGGGGGGAGGCTGGGGGGAGAGAGAGGCTGAGGCTGGGGGGAGAGAGAGGCTGAGGCTGGGGGGGAGGCTGCTGCTGGGGGAATGGGAGAGAGGGGCCAATGCTACAGACAGAGGACAAGGGTTGAGGGATAGTGCAATGACAAAATCGATGGGTGGAGTGTAGGGACTCAGAATAAGAGGGGGGCAGCATTGGGAGCTCATTATGGAGAAGGGGCAGCATGTGTGGGCTCAGTATGGAGTGGAGCAATGTAGGGGAGTCAATATCAAGAGTGGGGTAGTGTGTGTGTGGGGGGGGGGGGTCTCAGCATACGCGCTAGTGTGGTGGTCTTAGTATGATGAATGGGGCAGCATGGAGGTGTCATTATGGAAAAGAGTAAGGCAGCATTAGGAGCTCATGGAGAGGGGCAGCATGCATGGGACATTGTGAGGAGGGGGCAGCATGCATGGGACACTGTGAGGAGGGGGCAGCATGCATGGGACATTGTGAGGAGGGGTCAGCATGCATGGGACATTGTGAGGAGGGGGCAGCATGCATGGGACATTGTGAGGAGGGGGCAGCATGCATGGGGCATTGTGAGGAGGGGGCAGCATGCATGGGACACTGTGAGGAGGGGGCAGCATGCATGGGACATTGTGAGGAGGGGGCAGCATGCATGGGACATTGTGAGGAGGGGGCAGCATGCATGGGACATTGTGAGGAGGGGGCAGCATGCATGGGACATTGTGAGGAGGGGGCAGCATGCATGGGACATTGTGAGGAGGGGGGCAGCATGCATGGGACATTGTGAGGAGGGGGGCAGCATGCATGGGACATTGTGAGGAGGGGGGCAGCATGCATGGGACATTGTGAGGAGGGGGGCAGCATGCATGGGACATTGTGAGGAGGGGGGCAGCATGCATGGGACATTGTGAGGAGGGGGCAGCATGCATGGGACATTGTGAGGAGGGGGGCAGCATGCATGGGACATTGTGAGGAGGGGGGCAGCATGCATGGGACATTGTGAGGAGGGGGGCAGCATGCATGGGACATTGTGAGGAGGGGGGCAGCATGCATGGGACATTGTGAGGAGGGGGGCAGCATGCATGGGACATTGTGAGGAGGGGGCAGCATGATGTGAGGTCAATGTGCAGATCATATTTCATAATTGAGGAAGGTGTGGTGGGTATAATTTATAAGGGAGGGCGGTGTGTAGTTTATTAGGGGCAGTGTCACAGTCACAGTATATAAGTGGGGACGGTGGGAATATTTTATACTCATGCTATGTTTTGATGTGCCCGTGGTGATCCCCATTGGGGGGGGGGTTAGTGCCCTTCATTTCTCATTGATACTTTTAAAGTGTTTTACAGAGTAGATCTGCCTTAAACAGATGTCGAGTGCGAAAACTCAGTTTTACGTTGTCACTAAGGGGCGCGACCACTTAAAGTGCCTAGGGCAGCACAAAGGCAAAATACAGCCCTGTATATATATATATATATATATATATATATGTGTGTGTGTGTCTCTGTCTGTGTGTGTGTATATACAGTTAGGTCCAGAAATCTTTGGCCAGTGACACAATTTTGGCGAGTTGGGCTCTGCATGCCACCACATTGGATTTGAAATGAAACCTCTACAACAGAATTCAAGTGCAGATTGTAACGTTTAATTTGAAGGTTTGAACAAAAATATCTGATAGAAATTGTAGGAATTGTCACATTTCTTTACAAACACTCCACATTTTAGGAGGTCAAAAGTAATTGGACAAATAAACCAAACCCAAACAAAATATTTTTATTTTCAATATTTTGTTGCGAATCCTTTGGAGGCAATCACTGCCTTAAGTCTGGAACCCATGGACGTCACCAAACGCTGGGTTTCCTCCTTCTTAATGCTTTGCCAGGCCTTTACAGCCGCAGCCTTCAGGTCTTGCTTGTTTGTGGGTCTTTCCGTCTTAAGTCTGGATTTGAGCAAGTGAAATGCATGCTCAATTGGGTTAAGATCTGGTGATTGACTTGGCCATTGCAGAATGTTCCACTTTTTTGCACTCATGAACTCCTGGGTAGCTTTGGCTGTATGCTTGGGGTCATTGTCCATCTGTACTATGAAGCGCCGTCCGATCAACTTTGCGGCATTTGGCTGAATCTGGGCTGAAAGTATATCCCGGTACACTTCAGAATTCTTCCGGCTACTCTTGTCTGCTGTTATGTCATCAATAAACACAAGTGACCCAGTGCCATTGAAAGCCATGCATGCCCATGCCATCACGTTGCCTCCACCATGTTTTACAGAGGATGTGGTGTGCCTTGGATCATGTGCCGTTCCCTTTCTTCTCCAAACTTTTTTCTTCCCATCATTCTGGTACAGGTTGATCTTGGTCTCATCTGTCCATAGAATACTTTTCCAGAACTGAGCTGGCTTCATGAGGTGTTTTTCAGCAAATGTAACTCTGGCCTGTCTATTTTTGGAATTGATGAATGGTTTGCATCTAGATGTGAACCCTTTGTATTTACTTTCATGGAGTCTTCTCTTTACTGTTGACTTAGAGACAGATACACCTACTTCACTGAGAGTGTTCTGGACTTCAGTTGATGTTGTGAACGGGTTCTTCTTCACCAAAGAAAGTATGCGGCGATCATCCACCACTGTTGTCATCCGTGGACGCCCAGGCCTTTTTGAGTTCCCAAGCTCACCAGTCAATTCCTTTTTTCTCAGAATGTACCCGACTGTTGATTTTGCTACTCCAAGCATGTCTGCTATCTCTCTGATGGATTTTTTCTTTTTTTTCAGCCTCAGGATGTTCTGCTTCACCTCAATTGAGAGTTCCTTAGACCGCATGTTGTCTGGTCACAGCAACAGCTTCCAAATGCAAAACCACACACCTGTAATCAACCCCAGACCTTTTAACTACTTCATTGATTACAGGTTAATGAGGGAGACACCTTCAGAGTTAATTGCAGCCCTTAGAGTCCCTTGTCCAATTACTTTTGGTCCCTTGAAAAAGAGGAGGCTATGCATTACAGAGCTATGATTCCTAAACCCTTTCTCCGATTTGGATGTGAAAACTCTCATATTGCAGCTGGGAGTGTGCACTTTCAGCCCATATTATATATAGAATTGTATTTCTGAACATGTTTTTGTAAACAGCTAAAATAACAAAACTTGTGTCACTGTCCAAATATTTCTGGACCTAACTGTGTATATAGAAAATAAATCCCCCAGCTGTATATTGGGAGCTTGCTATGGATTTCCCTCCATGGTCCGGCACCAAACATGACAAAGTACAGTATGAGACCACCATAGACTCGTGATCATTGGCACCGAGAGCCATTACGTATAATGAGGGGCTATAGGAAGTATAAAGCATCAGCAACGATGAAGGACAAACATCCGAGACTCCCCGGGGCCGCGCCAGATCGGCTGCGAGTTCTTGGTGGTTACAGAATCTCCCATTCACTGACGAGTCCCAACACACAACACAAAGCTAATACATGTCCGAGCTAATTATATCCACTAATCACCGGTCACTGGTATATAAAGAGTGGACGAGACCTCACAGCGAATATCACCGACAGGAGGCAGAAAATAATATAACCAGCCACACACCACAGGAATCTGCAGAGACCAACACAGGAAGAGACATGTACAACAATAGAGAGTGCAGCTCTGGAGCATAATGCAGGAGGTAACTCAGGATCAGTAATGTATGTACACAGTGACTGCACCAGCAGAATAGTGAGTGCAGCTCTGGAGTATAGTACAGGAGGGAACTCAGGATCAGTAATGTATGTACACAGTGACTGCACCAGCAGAATAGTGAGTGCAGCTCTGGAGTATAGTACAGGAGGGAACTCAGGATCAGTAATGTAATGTATGTACACAGTGACTGCACCAGCAGAATAGTGAGTGCAGCTCTGGAGTATAATACAGGAGGTAACTCAGGATCAGTAATGTAATGTATGTACACAGTGACTGCACCAGCAGAATAGGGAGTGCAGCTCTGGAGTATAATACAGGAGGTAACTCAGGATCAGTAATGTATGTACACAGTGACTGCACCAGCAGAATAGTGAGTGCAGCTCTGGAGTATAATACAGGAGGTAGCTCAGGATCAGTAATTTATCTGCATGGTAACTGCACTTTTTATGAAGTTTTATTATATAATTAAACGTAATATAATTAAAAGTAAATCAAAGAAATGAGGCAGAACACATGTTGGTGTAGGTGCACATTCACACTGTGGCCATTATCTCGCGGCTCATTTCCTTGGTTTTTCGGGCTTTGTACATTCAGGGTGTAGACCCCCCACCCCCCTTTTACTCTGTGCGCTTTGTCTGTTCAGCGTCTCTTGGGCCGGTGTTGAGGAGTCAGGTCGGGGTCCTGCTCTCGCCTCATTAATTTTGAGGCCTACCGGCGCGTACAGAGGTGATCTATAAGAGTTGGGGTCCACCCTGTGGGACGGCTTTTTGGGGTTTTTTTTTTACAGAATCGTTCCCTTGTCCCTTTAGTTATTTTCTCTTTACTTTCTGCTCTTTGTGTCTTTATCTTATACTTTATGTAGAAGTATCAGCCATTTACCCAGAGACCATAAAACAAGAGGCGTCACCCACCTGGAACATGACGGTGAAGAATACAACCACGATTGTCGTGGCCACGAAATAGTCTTTAGCCTTCACTTTTCTCCCGTCCAGTAAGATGACGAGAGCGAAGGCGACTGCCCCCCGGAGGCCGCCATATGACATTACCACCTGATCGATCCTGTCCAGCGGGAGGAGCCGGAAGCGGTTTAATACGCCCGTCTGCAGCACCACGCCTGGGACACAAGAGGCGGTATTAATCAATATTGTGTTCATTGTCATCTATGGGAACATGTTTAACCCCTTCCCAACTATATTTGGGGCACTTATGGGTTCTACTAAAGACCTCTGTATCTGTCATCACGGTACTCCTGTGAAAACCAGTCCATGGCCGGCCTTCTAGGAGACTGTGATATTTGCTATACATAGCAGTGCACATGCACTGCAATGTATGGTACAAATGGTCACATGACCGCAGGTCCAGCAAGATTGTCTCAAACAACTTAAATACCTTCCTATATTGAAGGGGGGAATTATTTTTTTATGTCCGTCAGTGCAAATGATCAGAGAAAGCTCCATATGGATATAAGAGGGGGAGGGAACACTCGGAGAGTTCAGCTCTGAAGCCTGAATATGTAAAAACTCACCCACAGCCCTGAACACGAAGGTGAAGAGGAGCGTGGACAGGACCAGGGCCGTGTCCCACGTCCACTTAGATGTGTCCACGGCTGAAATCCCCAGGAAGATGAAGATGATGGTCTCGGAGCTGCTGGCCAGCGTCTTCATCGTGTACTTGACGGTGGTCCGGGACTTGTTGGAGATGTTGGCTTCCACGTATTTCTTGCAGCACAAACCACAGAAGGTCACCCTGCGCCGTGGACATCGGAGACGCCGGCGTTATTACCTGCATAATGCACTGCAAGGAGAACTACAAATCCCAGCACCGATAATTATCCAAAAAATAAAAACACAAACCACCACGCCGTGCACTGTACCAACATTAATATAAACTGTCATTTCCAAAGTCACCACTAGATGGCGCTGCAACATCACAATTATCTAAGGCACCAATGTATTATTCCCTAAAAATAAAAATCCAGAAAGTTCAATTTTTAACTTTTTTTTTATCCAAATAGTGAATTTCTACAAAGCCCCAAAATCTGCCGACGACGAGGACAGCGACAGATCTGATCCGTATGTGATAACTGCTGCGAGTCCTGGTTTTCAGGACCTCTGCTTGCTGTCAGTGAATGGTCTACAGCCGTCCGAGCAGTCACTGACAGCAAAGATTAAGACACATGAGATTTCCAGAACATTTCCTTGTACACTGGATTAATCCTAGGAGTAATAGACTGCGGGGGGCAGCAGCAGGGCAGACTGCGGGGGCAGCAGCAGCAGGGTGGACTGTGGGGGGCAGCAGGAGGGCGGCCTGTGGGGGCAGCAGCAGGGTGGGACTGTGGGGGCAGCAGCAGGGTGGACTGTGGGGGCAGCAGAAGGGTGGACTGTGGGGGCAGCAGCAGGGTGGACTGTGGGGGCAGCAGCAGGGTGGACTGTGGGGGCAGCAGCAGGGTGGACTGCGGGGGCAGCAGCGGGGCGGACTGCAGGGGCAGCAGCGGGGCGGACTGCAGGGGCAGCAGCAGGAGGGCAGACTGTGGGGGCAGCAGCAGGAGGGCAGACTGTGGGGGCAGCAGCAAGGTGGACTGTGGGGGCAGCAGCGGGGCAGACTGTGGGGGGCAGCAGGAGGGCAGACTGTGGGGGCAGCAGCAAGGTGGACTGTGGGGGCAGCAGCAGGGCGGACTGCAGGGGCAGCAGCGGGGCGGACTGCAGGGGCAGCAGCGGGGCGGACTGCGGGGGGTAGCAGCGGGGCGGACTGCAGGAGCAGCAGCGGGATGGACTGCGGGGGCAGCAGCGGGGCGGAATGCGGGGGCAGCAGCGGGGCGGACTGCGGGGGGGTAGCAGCGGGGCGGACTGCGGGGGGTAGCAGCGGGGCGGACTGCGGGGGGTAGCAGCGGGGCGGACTGCGGGGGGTAGTAGCAGGGCGGACTGCGGGGACAGCAGCGGGGCAGACTGCGGGGGCAGCAGCGGGGCAGACTGCGGGGGCAGCAGCAGGGCAGACTGCGGGGGCAGCAGCAGGGCAGACTGCGGGGGCAGCAGCAGGGCGGACTGCTGGGGCAGCAGCGGGGCGAACTGCGGGGGCAGCAGCGGGGCAGACTATGTGGGTAGCAGCGGGGCAGACTGCAGAGGCAGCAGGGCGGACTGCGGGGGGCAGCAGCATTGCGAACTGCGGGGGGGCAGCAGCAGGGCGGACTGCGGGGGGCAGCAGCAGGGCAGACTGCAGGGGCAGTAGCGGGGTGGACTGCGGCTGCCATCACTTTGTATTCTCCTCTCAGGAGCCGGCCACTGATGAGTCACTGAGGAGCCTTCATCTCACCTCGTCCTCCTCACATCGTGACTCAGCTCCTCTGTACAGGGGCAGCGAGAAAACAAAGAGAAGCGGGGGACGACGGGAGGGAGCGGCCCCCACATCACACTCCAGGCCACGCTCATCCTCATGGATTATATCAGAGCCGCACCGACACCGCCAGTCATAGCGCACTTTAACTTGTGCTACATTTTCCTGACACCTGGCGCCTCCTCGGCTCTGCTGAGCGCATCCTCCTTTATATATGGACATTGCACAGTTGACACAAAGTGACAGGTAAAACAAAGGCCAAATCCATTAGGTTTCCCGCAGTCATCACATCCGCGCCCGTGCACAGGAGCAGTGCCATGAATCCGCCGTCATCTGCCCTGGTTCTGCCATTTGCAATCTCACGGCCCAAATCCCGTCATCAGCGTCAGCAAAACGGGAGCCCAAAAATCTGCTGCGTCCGATCCCCGGGATGTAAAATAGTCTGACTGCGATAAAAGGGCCAGAGCCATCATTCGGGGGTTTATTGACTTATTCTTCACATTAGTGCAGGGGGTTTATGAATTTGTTGCAAAAAATAAAATTCTCTGCATTTTTTTCATTTCTTTTGGTACTTTTCATTGCAAAAAGTCGCAAGATTTTGGTAAAATATGCAAAGATTTCAGACATAAAAACACAGGACGGGGCGGATCCGGATCGGGGGAGACGGGCACAGGACGGGGCGGATCCGGATCGGGGGAGACGGGCACAGGACGGGGCGGATCCGGATCGGGGGAGACGGGCACAGGACGGGGCGGATCCGGATCGGGGGAGACAGGCACAGGACAGGGCGGATCCGAATCGGGGGAGACGGGCACAGGACGGGGCGGATCCAGATCAGGGGAGACGGGCACAGGACGGGGCGGATCCGGATCGGGGGAGACGGGAACAGGACGGGGCAGATCCGGATCGGGGGAGACGGGCACAGGACGGGGCGGATCCGGATCGGGGGAGACGGGCACAGGACGGGGCGGATCGGGGAGACGGGCACAGGACGGGGCAGATCCGGATCGGGGGAGACAGGCACAGGACGGGGCGGATCCGGAGAGATGGGCACAGGACGGGGCGGATCCGGATCGGGGGAGACAGGCACAGGACGGGGCGGATCCGGAACGGGGGAGACGGGCCCAGGACGGGGCAGATCCGGATCGGGGGAGACGGGCACAGGACGGGGCGGATCCGGATCGGGGGAGACGGGCACAGGACGGGGCGGATCCGGATCGGGGGAGACGGGCACAGGACGGGGCGGATCCGGATCGGGGGAGACGGGCACAGGACGGGGCGGATCCGGATCGGGGGAGACGGGCACAGGACGGGGCGGATCGGGGGAGACGGGCACAGGACGGGGCGGATCCGGATCGGGGGAGACAGGCACAGGACGGGGCGGATCCGGAGAGATGGGCACAGGACGGGGCGGATCCGGAGAGATGGGCACAGGACGGGGCGGATCCGGATCGGGGGAGACAGGCACAGGACGGGGCGGATCTGGATCGGGGGAGATGGGCACAGGACGAGGTGGATCCAGATTGGGGGAGACGGGCACAAAAATGTGGCGACTTTTTCAAATGTTGCAAATGATGAATCAGTTGAAAGAATCTGAACATTCCGAGCCCGGAAAAGAGAAGACGTGAGAACACAGGATGATGGACCGGACCCGATATTTAGCACTTACGCCAATATGGAGGACAGCGACACCATCTCGGCGGTGAGGTGGGCCAGGTACACGATCAGGAAGATGAACAGCGGCTCGATGATCCGGACTCGCTTGGTGAACCGGGTGATGAGGGCCAGTAAAAAAGCAAAAACCAAACCAACGGCCGTGCCTCCGAGACTGACAACGAAGAAGGAGCCTGCGGGGAACAGGAGGGCGAGAGGTAAGGAAAGAAGAAAGGAGAGAAGACCAGACACAGCGGACGCTCCAGGACCCCCTTATGCCCCCCATGTATTATGTCACATTGCGACCCCTTAATATAAGTGATCCCATACACTGCACTGGACATGGCCATAGGTATATGGGCTCCCCTTTAAATTTATGGGTTCCCTATTTAAAGGGAACTTATTTGGCCCCATGGTGCCCCCCACCTGACCGGTCTCCCCTGCAGTTTCTATAAGTGTCCTCACTATAGGCTCTATCCATTTTATTTTGCTATTTTTCGCCCGATGTAACTATTGATTTCCTCAGCGCAGCACTGTGTGTTATATAGGATTTAGTGATGAGATGTGTAATTGGGGGAGGAAGGTGAAGTAGATGACGGCGGCTGTTTTCTACCTCTGTAACTACGTAATATCCACTATTACAAGACATTATCCGCTATCTGCAGGATCGGGGACACCCCCTGTGCTGACTGATAACACAGGATCCACCATTCACAATAGGTGATGTCACAGCTCACCTCCTCCTGTACAATGACTGGTAACAGCTCTGTATACAGACGATAACACAGGATCCACTATTTATAATAGGTGATGGCACAGCTCACCACCTACCCCTCCTGTACGATGACTGGTAGCCCATCTATATACAATAGATAATACAGGATCCACCATTCACAAAAGGTGGTCACAGCTCACCTCCTCCTGTTCAATGACTGATCACACCTCTATATACAGTAGATATCACAGGATCCATTATTTATAATAGGTGATGTCACAGCTCACCTCCACCCCTCCTGTACAATAATGGATAACAGCTAAATACAGTAGATATCACAGGATCCACCATTCAAAATAGGTGTCACAGTTCACCTCCCCCTCCTATACAGTGACTGGTAACACCTCTATTTACAGCAGATAACACAAGATCCACCAATCACAATAGTTGATGTCCCAGCTCACTTCTTCCTCCTTCTGAACAATGACTGGTAACACCTCTATATACACAGTTGATAACACTGGATCCACCATTCACAATTGGTGATGTCACAGCTCACCTTCTCCTCCTCCTCCCAGCACGTTCACCAGTTACTCACCCACGCCTTTCAGGTAATCTGCCGCCTGCACGTTCCTTGGTCCCATCTCAACAAAGGAATTGAACACTTTGTATAAAACCTGCGGAAATAACCAGAGTCACAGATTACGCCCGGGGCTGAGGAATGAGTGACAGGTGAAACCTACAAAGAAGAATCTGAAAAAAAAAGGAGAACGCAATTACGTGCGGATGAAGCAGAGCTGACGAGCGCAGCCACAGCTCAGAGATAAGCCTTCAGTAAAGCCGACATCAAAAATGACAATTTCTGAGCGTTTCGGAGACGCCTTCCATTGCTGTGAGCGAATGCAATAATGAAGGAGCAAATCTCTCCATCATCTGCTATTTGGATCGATCATCTGCTGTTTGGATCAATCATCTGCTGTTTGGATCGTTTATACCGATATACAACTCATCATTCTCGGCAGCACGTCGCCCCATGTACGGTATTAACAATCGACCTGTTCCCATCGGTATTCATCAGCCTGTCTGAACAGCTCCATAACGAGCGCCGATCGACTGCTGTACAAATGGCCCTATAATCAGATATACCGCAATAAGGAGCTGACGTGTTTTATGGACAGACCGCAGAAAATCAATGATAGAAATCTCTTTACTGCACTAAAAGGGATATTCTTATATTGGGCCTTTAGACTTA
Source organism: Anomaloglossus baeobatrachus (assembly GCF_048569485.1). Classification (NCBI taxonomy): domain Eukaryota; kingdom Metazoa; phylum Chordata; class Amphibia; order Anura; family Aromobatidae; genus Anomaloglossus; species Anomaloglossus baeobatrachus. The sequence continues at coordinate 206,286,720 of NC_134362.1, forward strand.
TCATCTCTGGGACACGATATATGTGTAAATCTCTCCCTTATGGAAAGTCCAAAAATTACCCGTCAAGTGTAGCCCCCGCTATAGTCTGGGCAGCTAGAGACAGGGTCTCATTTTAAGGGTAGAGACCTGCGGCAGTGCAGAGATATTCTTCTTCTGGGAATTTAGACATTGAGATGTTTAAGAATCTCCCTTAACATCTATGGGAAGTCCAAAAATTATCCCTCTATAGTCTCTTTACTGCACTAGAGATTTTCTTATCTTGGGCATTTAGACATTGAGATGCAGATGACATCTCTAAGCCTGACGCATGTGTAAGTCTCTTCCTTAACTTCTATGGGAAGTCCAAAAATTATCCAACAAGTGCAGTCCCCTTTACAGTCTGGGCGGTTTGAGACAAGGTCCCATTCATTGGATAGAGACCTGTGCTACCATAGAGATATTCTTATTTTGGGCATTTAGACATTGAGATGCAGAGAAGATCTCTGGGACCCATCACATGTGTAAGTCTCTCCCTTATGGGAAGTCCAAAAATTACCCAATAAGTGTGGCCCCCTCTACAGTACTGGCAGCTTGAGACAAGGTCCTGTTCTCAGGATAGAGACCTGTGGCACTACAAGGGATATTCTTATCTTGGACATTTAGACATTGAGACGCAGATGTCATTTCTCGGACCCGACTTGTGTAAGTCTCTCCCTTATGAGAAGTCCAAAAATTACAAAACAAGCGTGGCCCTTTCTACAATCTGGGCAACTTGAGACAAGGTCTCGTTCTCAAGATAGAGACCTGTAGAACTACAGGGATATTCTTATTTTGAGCATTTAGACATTGAGAAGCAGATGAACTCTTTGAGACCCAAAACACATGTAAGTCTCTCCCTTTTGGGAAGTCCAAAAATTACCCAACAAGCGTGGCCCTTTCTACAGTCTGAGCAGCTTGAGACAATGTCCCGTTGTCAGGATAGAGACCTGCAGCACTACAGGGGTATTCTTATCTTGGGCATTTAGACATTGAGATGTAGGTGACATCTCTGGGACCTGACACACATGATGTCTCTCCCTTAACGTCTATGGGAAGTCCAAAAATTATCCAGTAAGTGTCGCCCCTTCTACAGTCTGAGCAGCTTGAGACAAGGTCCCATTGTGAGGATAGAGACCTGCGGCACTACAGGGATATTCTTGTCTTGGGCATTTAGACATTGATAATGGGAAGTCCAATAATTATCCAGCAAGCGTGGCCCACTCTACAGTCTAGGCAGCTTGAGACAAGGTCCCGTTGTCAGGATAGAGACTTGCGGCTCTACAGGGATAATCTTATACTGGCATTTATCTACTGAGATGTAGATGACATCTCTGAGACCTGACACATGTGTAAGTCTCTACCTTATGGGAAGTCCAAAAATTATCCAACGAGCGTGGCCCCACATACAGCATGGCACCTTCTACAGTTTGTGCAACTTGAGACAAGGTACCGTTCTCAAGATAGAGACCTGCGGCACTACAGGGATATTCTTTTCTTGGGCACTTAAACATTGAGAAGCAGATGAAGTCTCAGACCCAACACACATGTAAGTCTCTCCATTATGGGAAGTCCAAAAATTATCCAATAAGTATGGCCCCCTCTATGGTCTGCGTGGTTGAGACAAGTCCCATTCTCAGTATAGAGACTTGCGGCACTACAGGGATATTCTTACCTTGGGCACTTAGACATTGATAATGGGAAGTCCAAAAATTATCCAACATCGTGGCCCCCTCTCCATTCTGGGCGGGTTGAGACAAGGTCCTGTTTTCAGAATAGAGACGTGCGGCTCTACAGGGATATTCTTATCCTGGGCATTTAGCCACTGAGATGTAGACGACATCTCTGAGACCTGACAAATGTGTAAGTCTCTACCTTATGGGAAGTCCAAAAATTATCCAACAACGTGGCCCCACATACAGTCTGTGCAGCAAGAGACAAGCTCCTGCTTTCAGAATAGAGACCTGCAGCACTACAGGGATATTCTTGTCTTGGACATTTAGACATTGATAATGGGAATCCAAAAATTATCCAACAAGTGTGTCTCCCTCTATAGTCTGTGCAGCTTGAGACAAGGTCCTGTTCTCAAGATAGAGACCTGCGGCTCTACAGGGATATACTTTTCTTGGGCACTTAGACATTGAGAAGCAGAGGACATCTCTGAGACCTGACACATATACGTCTCTCCCTTATGGAAAGTCCAAAAATTATCCAAAAAGTGTGACCCCACATACAGTCTAGGCAGCTTGAGACAAGGGCCTGTTTTGAGGCTAGAGACCTGCGGCACTACAGGGATATTCCTATCTTGGGCATGTAGACATTGATAATGGGAATCCAAAAATTATCCATAAATCGTGGCCCCCTCTCTCCATTCTGGGCGGGTTGAGACAAGGTCCCGTTTTCAGGATAGAGACCTTCGGCACTACAGGGATATTCTTCCCTTCAGCACAGAGAGGCGACGTTGCGCGGTACTATACATCTGCTGCAGATCCGGGCTGCACACGATATGAGCGCTGACAGCGGCAGCAGTTGGTTTTCAGCTCTTGCACCATCTGATCCCGCTAATGATCCTGTCACGGTGCAGCCAAGAGGAGGAAGCGTCCTGCGTGTCCCTCGCAGCTGCTGTCGGGGCCAGCCGGGGGCGCTGACACTGCCTCCGATAGCGGGAGGTGTCACGAGTCTTCAAAATGCAACACCGCCTATTACATATATACACATGGGTACCATTCAGGAGTCCAGGAAAGCTGGGTGGTGACCACTATGGCAGCTCTGTGCTCACCCAGCTTTCCTGGAGTGAGAAGAGGAAAGGCAATACCTTGATAAAGAATACATTTCTGGGCCATGACGTTCTGAGATTGCTGATCATTATCTAACAATCACTTTCCAGACATAAGAAAATAAATAAAGCCGCCATATCGATTACACGTCTGCTGTCATCCTGAACGCATTTGCCGGCAGTTACCATAGAGCCGTCTCTATGATGATGGCGTGCTCCTGAGGTCACAGTGCGGCCGGCCTTCTCCATTTCTGTGGTGACTTATGCCCCTGCCATTGCGTTGCTTTCAGCTCCGTAGAGCAGTAATATATAAACCACACGAGTGCACACGCCCTGTCTGTACCTGTGCATTTTATATCATTAAGGAATAATGGGAGATTTCAGATGTGAAGTCTGCAGAACTATGAGTTCAGCTCTGAAGCATCAAACCACATAAGTGTACACGTCCTGTCTGTACCTTTGCATTTTACACAATTAAGCAATACTGGGAGATTTCAGATGTGAAGTCTGCAGAATTATGAATTCAGCTCTGAAGCATCACACCACACGAGTGCATGCGCCCTGTCTGTACCTGAACAATTTAGACAATTAAGGAATACTGGGAGATTTCAGATGTGAAGTCTGCAGAATTATGAATTCAGCTCTGAAGCATCAAACCACAAAAGTGTACGCGCACTGTTTGTACTTGAACAATATAGACAATTAGGGAATACTGGGAGATTTCAGATGTGAAGTCTGCAGAACTATGAGTTCAGCTCTGAAGTATCAAACCACATAAGTGTACACGTCCTGTCTGTACCTGTGCATTTTACACAATTAAGGAATACTGGGAGATTTCAGATGTGAAGTCTGCAGAATTATGAATTCAGCTTTCAGCTCTGAAGCATCAAACCACACGAGTGCATGCGCCCTGTCTGTACCTGAACAATTTAGACAATTAAGGAATACTGGGATATTTCGGATGTGAAGTCTGCAGCATTACGAGTTCAGCTCTGAAGCATCAAACCACAAAAGTGTACGCGCACTGTTTGTACTTGAACAATATAGACAATTAGGGAATACTGGGAGATTTCAGATGTGAAGTCTGCAGAATTATGAGTTCAGCTCTGAAGCATAATATAGAAACCTTGCCACCCAAATTAGCCATTTTTTTTTGCAAATTTACCAGGAAGAACTAATGAGGCACGCACCACGGTGACGGCGTCGTTGAGCAGCGATTCCCCGAATACTATGATAAACAGGGTCTCATTGACGTGAACCTCCTCAAACACGGCCAGCACAGCGACGGGGTCAACGGCGGAAATGAGGCTGCCAAAGAGCAGGAAATCCATCAATCCGGCCTCCACCTGGGGGTCTAAACAAGAGAAAAGTCACATAATGGCGCCGTTCATTCTCCGCAGCACACATCACATACAACCGCTGCAACGCAAAGAAACACAGTGACATCTGCAGGATGCATTGCCGCGCCGCGCATGTTTCCCCCGCGCCACGTAGCCATGTATTCTGCAGAATGCGGGTGATATTCTGTAGCATCTCCACTTTGCTGTTACTGGAAGATGCGGCAGATTTTCTTCATACAACGGGAAAAAAAAAAAAAAAACAATCTGTGTCACGTCGCCCCCTGCGACCGCTCTGCGGAGACTCTGCTGGAATCTGCCGACACTTACGGGGAGCGACGGACACAGACCCGGGAATTAATTGTCAGCGATCGATACTTATTGACCTGCGCTGTCCTTCATCACTTCCAGGCCACATGGGGATGAGGCAAAGACGTTTCCACACTGAGTGTGAAGGATTTCTGCCTCCAGAGCTGCACTCACATGAACAGCACCAGGCGAGTGCAGCTCTGCAGGCAGGAATCCATGCACTGTACTCATCTGTATAAGGCTTCATGTCTGACATGAATTATCCCTCTAAGAGGAATGATCTTACACGCTGCACTTATCACCAGTCTACAGAATAGAAATGTCAGACTGCGGGGGTCCAAAAGCAGAGACCCCAGAGACGTGCATCGCTCTATTCACTTCAGTGTTAATGGTCACACTCTTTTTCACTTCGATGTAAGCTGTCGGTCCCTTTTATACTTCGATGTAAACGGTCAGTTCCTTTTTCACTTCAATGCGAGCAGTCAGTTCCTTTCTCACTTTGATGTGAGTGGTCGGTCCCTTTTTCACTTTGATGTGAGCGGTCGGTCCCTTTTTTACTTCAATGTGAGTGGTTGGTCTCTTTTCTCACTTCGATGAGAGCAGTCGGTCCCTTTCTTACTTTGATGTCAGCAGTTGGTCCCTTTTTCACTTCAATGTGAGCAGTCAGTCCCTTTTTCACTTTGATGTGAGCAGTCAATCCATTTTTCACTTCGATGTGATCAGTCTGTCCCTTTTTCACTTTGATGTGAGCAGTCAGTCCCTTTTTCACTTCGATGTGAGCAGTCTGTCCCTTTTTCACTTTGATGTGAGTGGTCTGTCCCTTTTTCACTTCGATGTGAGCAGTCTGTCCCTTTTTCACTTCGATGTGAGCAGTCAGTCCCTTTTTCGCTTTGATCTGAGTGGTCTGTCCCTTTTTCACTTCGATGTGAGCAGTCTGTCCCTTTTTCACTTTGATGTGAGCAGTCAATCCATTTTTCACTTTGATGTGATCAGTCTGTCCCTTTTTCACTTCAATGTGAGCAGTCTGTCCCTTTTTCACTTCGATGTGAGCAGTCTGTCCCTTTTTCACTTCGATGTGAGCAGTCTGTCCCTTTTTCACTTCGATGTGAGCAGTCTGTCCCTTTTTCACTTCGATGTGAGCAGTCTGTCCCTTTTTCACTTCGATGTGAGCAGTCTGTCCCTTTTTCACTTTGATGTGAGTGGTCTGTCCCTTTTTCACTTCGATGTGAGCAATCCGTCCCTTTTTCACTTCGATGTGAGTGGTCCGTCCCTTTTTCACTTCGATGTGAGTGATTGGTCCCTTTTTTACTTCAATATGAGCGTTTGGTCTTTTTTTTCTCTTTGATGTGAGCAGTCGGTCCCATTTTTACTTCAATGCGAGTGGTCGGTCCCTTTGTGATCCTTAGTTTTCAGGATCCTTTGGGTCTGATAAGTCGGACTCGTGAGGAGCAGTCATTTGTCACCTGTCCTTTTTATTAGACATAAATTCCATCTCACTTCCATTTCTTCATAATCTGTCCGGTAATGAATAGAGCCGCATTATACGGGATGTCGGCCACATTTCCTACAGCCTGTACCAGCAATTTGGGTCTAGGACTTGCAGGACTGAATGTATTAATGTGCAATTAGGATTTGCTGCATTTTCCCTTTGGGAGCCGTATCTGGTATTATCGGCCATCACCCGGATTTACCAAAAACAGATGAAACTACTTTTTGCAAAGCAGTTTCCAATCGCACCCAGAGCACAGTATCTGCACCACTTGTGGCCAGTATGAGCCTAGATACATCCTCTGCACCACTTGTGGCCAGTATGAGCCTAGATACATCCTCTGCACCACTTGTGGCCAGTATGAGCCTAGATACATCCCCTGCACCACTTGTGGCCAGTATGAGCCTAGATACATCCTCTGCACCACTTGTGGCCAGTATGAGCCTAGATACATCCTCTGCACCACTTGTGGCCAGTATGAGCCTAGATACATCCCCTGCACCACTTGTGGCCAGTATGAGCCTAGATACATCCTCTGCACCACTTGTGGCCAGCATGAGCCTAGATACATTCTCTGCACCACTTGTGGCCAGTATGAGCCTAGCTACATTCTCTGCACCACTTGTGGCCAGTATGAGCCTAGCTACATTCTCTGCACCACTTGTGGCCAGTATGAGCCTAGATACATATTCTGCACCACTTGTGGCCAGTATGAGCCTAGATACATCTTCTGCACCACTTGTGGCCAGTATGAGCCTAGCTACATTCTCTGCACCACTTGTGGCCAGTATGAGCCTAGATACATTCTCTGCACCACTTGTGGCCAGTATGAGCCTAGCTACATTCTCTGCACCACTTGTGGCCAGTATGAGCCTAGATACATATTCTGCACCACTTGTGGCCAGTATGAGCCTAGATACATCTTCTGCACCACTTGTGGCCAGTATGAGCCTAGATACATCCTCTGCACCACTTGTGGCCAGTATGAGCCTAGATACATCTTCTGCACCACTTGTGGCCAGTATGAGCCTAGATACATCCTCTGCACCACTTGTGGCCAGTATGAGCCTAGATACATTCTCTGCACTACTTGTGGCCAGTATGAGCCTAGATACATCTTCTGCACCACTTGTGGCCAGTATGAGCCTAGATACATCCTCTGCACCACTTGTGGCCAGTATGAGCCTAGATACATCTTCTGCACCACTTGTGGCCAGTATGAGCCTAGATACATCCTCTGCACCACTTGTGGCCAGTATGAGCCTAGCTACATTCTCTGCACCACTTGTGGCCAGTATGAGCCTAGATACATTCTCTGCACCACTTGTGGCCAGTATGAGCCTAGATACATCTTCTGCACCACTTGTGGCCAGTATGAGCCTAGATACATCTTCTGCACCACTTGTGGCCAGTATGAGCCTAGATACATTCTCTGCACCACTTGTGGCCAGTATGAGCCTAGATACATCTTCTGCACCACTTGTGGCCAGTATGAGCCTAGATACATCTTCTGCACCACTTGTGGCCAGTATGAGCCTAGATACATTCTCTGCACCACTTGTGGCCAGTATGAGCCTAGATACATCTTCTGCACCACTTGTGGCCAGTATGAGCCTAGATACATCCTCTGCACCACTTGTGGCCAGTATGAGCCTAGATACATCTTCTGCACCACTTGTGGCCAGTATGAGCCTAGCTACATTCTCTGCACCACTTGTGGCCAGTATGAGCCTAGATACATTCTCTGCACCACTTGTGGCCAGTATGAGCCTAGATACATCTTCTGCACCACTTGTGGCCAGTATGAGCCTAGATACATCTTCTGCACCACTTGTGGCCAGTATGAGCCTAGATACATCTTCTGCACCACTTGTGGCCAGTATGAGCCTAGATACATCTCCTGCACCACTTGTGGCCAGTATGAGCCTAGATACATCTCCTGCACCACTTGTGGGCAGTATGAGCCTAGATACATCCTCTGCACCACTTGTGGCCAGTATGAGCCTAGCTACATTCTCTGCACCACTTGTGGCCAGTATGAGCCTAGATACATTCTCTGCACCACTTGTGGCCAGTATGAGCCTAGCTACATTCTCTGCACCACTTGTGGCCAGTATGAGCCTAGATACATATTCTGCACCACTTGTGGCCAGTATGAGCCTAGATACATCTTCTGCACCACTTGTGGCCAGTATGAGCCTAGATACATCCTCTGCACCACTTGTGGCCAGTATGAGCCTAGATACATCTTCTGCACCACTTGTGGCCAGTATGAGCCTAGATACATCCTCTGCACCACTTGTGGCCAGTATGAGCCTAGATACATTCTCTGCACCACTTGTGGCCAGTATGAGCCTAGATACATCTTCTGCACCACTTGTGGCCAGTATGAGCCTAGATACATCCTCTGCACCACTTGTGGCCAGTATGAGCCTAGATACATCTTCTGCACCACTTGTGGCTAGTATGAGCCTAGCTACATTCTCTGCACCACTTGTGGCCAGTATGAGCCTAGATACATTCTCTGCACCACTTGTGGCCAGTATGAGCCTAGATACATCTTCTGCACCACTTGTGGCCAGTATGAGCCTAGATACATCTTCTGCACCACTTGTGGCCAGTATGAGCCTAGATACATCTTCTGCACCACTTGTGGCCAGTATGAGCCTAGATACATCATCTGCACCACTTGTGGCCAGTATGAGCCTAGATACATCCTCTGCACCACTTGTGGCCAGTATGAGCCTAGCTACATTCTCTGCACCACTTGTGGCCAGTATGAGCCTAGATACATTCTCTGCACCACTTGTGGCCAGTATGAGCCTAGATACATCTTCTGCACCACTTGTGGCCAGTATGAGCCTAGATACATCTTCTGCACCACTTGTGGCCAGTATGAGCCTAGATACATCTTCTGCACCACTTGTGGCCAGTATGAGCCTAGATACATCTCCTGCACCACTTGTGGCCAGTATGAGCCTAGATACATCTCCTGCACCACTTGTGGGCAGTATGAGCCTAGATACATCCTCTGCACCACTTGTGGCCAGTATGACCCTAGATACATTTTCTGCACCTTTGCTGTGTTGTATGGCTACCTCCCTGTGCGCCGGCGGCTCGTGATCCTGTGCGCCGGCGGCTCGTGATCCTGTGAGCGCAGCACATTATGTCAATAATCATTGCATCTGAATATCGATCCCGCTGCAGTCGTCTGTACGCGACCTCTGCGCTCTGCATTATTGATGGATGCACATATAGGAAAAGACCAACAATATGTCTCTATGAATAATTAACTCTCCCCCAGAGATCTCATTACATTAACAAACACTGCCGGAATTAACAAGATCCTGCACCACAAATACATAAACAGAGGCAGCAGTTCCCGGGGACAACGGCTGGATGTGAGCTCTGAGTGTCTCTCCCAGTAATATAGGCTGGATGTGAGCTCTGTGTGTCTCTCCCAGTAATATAGGCTGGATGTGAGCTCTGAGTGTCTCTCCCAGTAATATAGGCTGGATGTGAGCTCTGTGTGTCTCTCCCAGTAATATAGGCTGGATGTGAGCTCTGTGTGTCTCTCCCAGTAATACAGTATGGATGTGAGCTCTGTGTGTCTCTCCCAGTAATACAGTATGGATGTGAGCTCTGAGTGTCTCTCCCAGTAATATAGGCTGGATGTGAGCTCTGAGTGTCTCTCCCAGTAATATAGGCTGGATGTGAGCTCTGTGTGTCTCTCCCAGTAATATAGGCTGGATGTGAGCTCTGTGTGTCTCTCCCAGTAATATAGGCTGGATGTGAGCTCTGTGTGTCTCTCCCAGTAATATAGGCTGGATGTGAGCTCTGTGTGTCTCTCCCAGTAATATAGGCTGGATGTGAGATCTGTGTGTCTCTCCCAGTAATATAGGCTGGATGTGAGATCTGTGTGTCTCTCCCAGTAATATAGGCTGGATGTGAGCTCTGTGTGTCTCTCCCAGTAATATAGGCTGGATGTGAGCTCTGTGTGTCTCTCCCAGTAATATAGGCTGGATGTGAGGTCAGTGTGTCTCTCCCAGTAATACAGGCTGGATGTGAGGTCTGTGTGTCTCTCCCAGTAATATAGACTGGATGTGAGCTCTGTGTGTCTCTCCAGTATTATAGACTGGATGTGAGGCCTGTGTGTCTCTCCAGTAATATAGGCTGGATGTGAGCTCTGTGTGTCTCTCCCAGTAATATAGGCTGGATGTGAGCTCTGTGTGTCTCTCCCAGTAATATAGGCTGGATGTGAGATCTGTGTGTCTCTCCCAGTAATATAGGCTGGATGTGAGATCTGTGTGTCTCTCCCAGTAATATAGGCTGGATGTGAGCTCTGTGTGTCTCTCCCAGTAATATAGGCTGGATGTGAGCTCTGTGTGTCTCTCCCAGTAATATAGGCTGGATGTGAGCTCTGTGTGTCTCTCCCAGTAATATAGGCTGGATGTGAGCTCTGTGTGTCTCTCCCAGTAATATAGGCTGGATGTGAGCTCTGTGTGTCTCTCCCAGTAATACAGTATGGATGTGAGCTCTGTGTGTCTCTCCCAGTAATATAGGCTGGATGTGAGCTCTGAGTGTCTCTCCCAGTAATATAGGCTGGATGTGACCTCTGCTCTGTGTGTCTCTCCCAGTAATATAGGCTGGATGTGAGCTCTGAGTGTCTCTCCCAGTAATATAGACTGGATGTGAGCTCTGAGTGTCTCTCCCAGTAATATAGACTGGATATGAGCTCTGTGTGTCTCTCCCAGTAATATAGGCTGGATGTGAGGTCTGTGTGTCTCTCCCAGTAATATAGGCTGGATGTGAGGTCTGTGTGTCTCTCCCAGTAATATAGGCTGGATGGGAGCTCTGAGTGTCTATCCCAGTAATATAGGCTGGATGTGAGGTCTGTGTGTCTCTCCCAGTAATATAGGCTGGATGTGAGCTCTGAGTGTCTCTCCCAGTAATATAGGCTGGATGTGAGCTCTGTGTGTCTCTCCCAGTAATACAGTATGGATGTGAGCTCTGTGTGTCTCTCCCAGTAATATAGGCTGGATGTGAGGCCTGTGTGTCTCTCCCAGTGATATAGGCTGGATGTGAGGTCTGTGTGTCTCTCCCAGTAATATAGACTGGATGTGAGCTCTGTGTGTCTCTCCAGTATTATAGACTGGATGTGAGGCCTGTGTGTCTCTCCAGTAATATAGGCTGGATGTGAGGTCTGTGTGTCTCTCCCAGTAATATAGGCTGGATGTGAGCTCTGTGTATCTCTCCCAGTAATATAGGCTGGATGTGAGGTCTGTGTGTCTCTCCAGTAATATAGGCTGGATGTGAGCTCTGTGTGTCTCTCCCAGTAATAGAGGCTGGATGTGAGGTCTGTGTGTCTCTCCCAGTAATATAGGCTGGATGTGAGCTCTGTGTGTCTCTCCCAGTAATATAGGCTGGATGTGAGCTCTGTGTGTCTCTCCCAGTAATACAGGCTGGATGTGAGCTCTGTGTGTCTCTCCCAGTAATATAGGCTGGATGTGAGCTCTGTGTGTCTCTCCAGTATTATAGACTGGATGTGAGCTCTGTGTGTCTCTCCCAGTAATATAGGCTGGATGTGAGCTCTGAGTGTCTCTCCCAGTAATATAGGCTGGATGTGAGGTCTGTGTGTCTCCCCCAGTAATATAGACTGCATGTGAGCTCTGAGTGTCTCTCCCAGTAATATAGGCTGGATGTGAGCTCTGAGTGTCTCTCCCAGTAATATAGGCTGGATGTGAGGTATGTGTGTCTCTCCCAGTAATATAGGCTGGATGTGAGCTCTGAGTGTCTCTCCCAGTAATATAGGCTGGATGTGAGGTCTGTGTGTATCTCTGAGGAATATAGTAATCTTCACACTTACCCATAAGCCCCATGAGCTTCACCCCCCATAGGGCTAATCCAGTGGCAAAGGAATTCCAGACGGTGCCCACCACAGCGTACATGAGAATGGCACCGATATTGTCGAAAAATAGGCGACTTGGCATGAAATATCCAGAGTCCAAGACTATTGGCGGGAGAAGAAAGAGGAAGAACATACTGGGCTCTAACTGGAACTCGGCCCTCTGGGCTATGGCCAAGACAATCCCTCCGAGGGCCAGTCCTAGGATGATCAGCAGACAGCTCTCCGGCACCACAGTGGTCACCTTCCTGGACAAGTGGAAGACTGCAAAATAATGAGGACACATTTAATAAAGACCTCGTAGACCTATAGTCAAGGACTTTTTACACCTAAATGATACTCAGCGCACATGGACAGTGTCTCATACAGATCACTACCAAAAGTAAAGATGCTAGCTGGAGCGATCTGCACCAAATTTATCCAAAAAGTTGCCAGTGTCATGGTTCTGATTTGCGGTGCCCTGCTCCCCTGCAGAGCCGATGCCCTGTTGTTGTATTGTGCTCTGGTGGATGGGTTGTTTCCCGGCCTCGGGTCCTGCGTTGGTGTTTGGAGGGGCCTGTTCACAGGCACCTCATTCCAGGTGATTGCTCTGCTTCATTAAATCGCAACCTCACCGAAACGCCACCAGTCGTAGTTCCTGTTCTGCAGCAAGTGCTTTTGGCTCCTGTAAGTGTACTGTTCTGATGTCGTGTCCTGACCCCGGACTTTAGTTACCCTTCTCCACCCGTGCCCCTGACTCTCACATTACCCCCTGGCTCCTGACCTACGCCTCGTACCCTGACCTCGACTCCACTTTCTCCCTGCATTCCATACGTGACTTTCTGGCCCTAACCTCCGGCTCATACCCTGATCTCGACTCGTCTTCCTGCATTCCATACGTGACTTCCTGGCTCCTGACCTCCGGCTCATACCCTGACCTTGGCTCTGCTTTCTCCCTGCGTTCCATACGTGACTTCCTGGCTCCTGACATCCGGCTCATACCCTGACCTTGGCTCTGCTTTCTTCCTGCGTTCCATATGTGACTTCCTGGCTCCTGAACTCCGGCTCGTACCCTGACCTCGGCTCTGCTTTCCCACTGTGTTCCATATGTGATTTCCTGGCTCCTGACATCTGGCTTCTACCCTGACCTTGGCTCTGCTTTCTCCCTGTGCTCCATATGTGACTTCCTGGCTCCTGACATCCGGCTCATACCCTGACCTTGGCTCTGCTTTCTCCCTGCGTTCCATACGTGACTTCCTGGCTCCTGACCTCCGGCTTGTACCCTGACTTCGGCTCCGCTTTTTGCCTGTGTTCTCCTTCTTAGAAATCACGGTGTGTGCACTAGGAAAGATCCCATCAAACCTACCCAACAGTGTCCATTTGGCATTTTTTGGGCTGGTATGCATTGGTGTACCTTTATTTTTGCTTGACGCTTTTTATTTTTCTAACATAGGGGCCTATAAGTTGAGAATGGTAATGGAGAGGCAATGTTCGGAGGGAAAACTACAAATGAAGTGTGAACGCACCTGTAAGAAAAATGCCGCATATGGGTTTAATATTCGAAAAAAGGAATGTTCCAGGGGTTTTTTGGAGCAGAAAATCTGCAGCGTGTGCACAAAGCCTTAAACTACATCTTCTCGCTACTTTCTTATAAGTGGATATTTAACTTTTTTGACAACTTTCTTGCACTTTTTTTGCACGTGAATTTCTGTCTATTATTTTTGCACAATCTCATGATTGCGGGAAGTCTCTCCAGCGGGCGCACTTGAGACGCGGCGTGCAGGAGCAGCGCTCATCTCCAGCAACAAGAAGCCTGTAATGGTCAAACCTTCCAAATTAATTTTGCAATCTTGAAAATTAATTACCAGAGTGGTATCGCCGGCTGACACGTTCCCAGTGTGCTAATTACACGCTCCTAAAATAAGACACGGTTTCCTTAGTTACTGAAGACACTACGAGATTCGAGGATAAGACACTGAGAATCTTCTTAGTACAAAAGACAAGACCCTGATAAAAGGAGAAGAGATACGTGAAATTCATAGGAAGACGAGATCCTCCAGTCTCCAGAGAGGAAAACCTGCGTCCAAGAGTCAAAACTAAACTTGTGAGGATCATGGCAAAATCTCCAGAGACACCGGCCGGATGACGAAAGCACAAGAGGGACAACCAAATTATTCTCCAAGAGATCATTATAGGTCGAGAGGCAAAAAATACGCCTGAAAAAGCACTAAAAAAAAGTGCCGCCACTTTCAATAAGACGCCGTGGGCACTTGTCCTACAGAGGTGAAAGTTATCTGTCCAACAGCCGCCCTCCCCGATGTGCCGTAGTTATACAGCCGCCCTCCCCGATGTGCCGTAGTTATACAGTCGCTCTCTCCGATGTGCCGTAGTTATACAGCCGCCCTCCCCGATGTGCCGTAGTTATACAGCCGCTCTCTCCGATGTGCCGTAGTCATACAGCCGCCCTCCCCGATGTGCTGTAGTTATACAGCCGCCCTCCCCGATGTGCTGCAGTTATACAGCCGCTCTCTCCGATGTGCCGTAGTTATACAGCCGCTCTCTCCGATGTGCCGTAGTTATACAGCCACCCTCCCCGATGTGCCGTAGTTATACAGCCGCCCTCCCCGATGTGCTGCAGTTATACAGCCGCTCTCTCCGATGTGCCGTAGTTATACAGCCGCCCTCCCCGATGTGCCGTAGTTATACAGCCGCCCTCCCCGATGTGCTGTAGTTATACAGCCGCTCTCCCCGATGTGCTGCAGTTATACAGCCGCTCTCTCCGATGTGCCGTAGTTATACAGCCGCTCTCTCCGATGTGCCGTAGTTATACAGCCGCCCTCCCCGATGTGCCGTAGTTATACAGCTGCCCTCCCCGATGTGCCGTAGTTATACAGCCGCCCTCCCCGATGTGCCGTAGTTATACAGCCGCTCTCTCCGATGTGCCGTAGTTATACAGCCGCTCTCTCCGATGTGCCGTAGTTATACAGCCGCCCTCCCCGATGTGCCGTAGTTATACAGCCGCCCTCCCCGATGTGCCGTAGTTATACAGCCGCCCTCCCCGATGTGCCGTAGTTATACAGCCGCCCTCCCCGATGTGCTGTAGTTATACAGCCGCCCTCCCCGATGTGCTGTAGTTATACAGCCGCCCTCCCCGATGTGCTGTAGTTATACAGCCGCCCTCCCCGATGTGCTGTAGTTATACAGCCGCCCTCCCCGATGTGCCGTAGTTATACAGCCGCTCTCCCCGATGTGCCGTAGTTATACAGCCGCCCTCCCCGATGTGCTGTAGTTATACAGCCGCTCTCTCCGATGTGCCGTAGTTATACAGCCGCCCTCCCCGATGTGCTGTAGTTATACAGCCGCCCTCCCCGATGTGCCGTAGTCATACAGCCGCCCTCCCCGATGTGCTGCAGTTATACAGCCGCCCTCCCCGATGTGCTGTAGTTATACAGCCGCCCTCCCCGATGTGCTGTAGTTATACAGCCGCCCTCCCCGATGTGCTGTAGTTATACAGCCGCCCTCCCCGATGTGCTGTAGTTATACAGCCGCCCTCCCCGATGTGCCGTAGTTATACAGCCGCTCTCCCCGATGTGCCGTAGTTATACAGCCGCCCTCCCCGATGTGCCGTAGTTATACAGCCGCCCTCCCCGATGTGCCGTAGTTATACAGCCGCCCTCCCCGATGTGCTGTAGTTATACAGCCGCCCTCCCCGATGTGCTGTAGTTATACAGCCGCCCTCCCCGATGTGCTGTAGTTATACAGCCGCCCTCCCCGATGTGCCGTAGTTATACAGCCACCCTCCCCGATGTGCTGTAGTTATACAGCCGCCCTCCCCGATGTGCTGTAGTTATACAGCCGCCCTCCCCGATGTGCTGTAGTTATACAGCCGCCCTCCCCGATGTGCCGTAGTTATACAGCCGCCCTCCCCGATGTGCCGTAGTTATACAGCCGCCCTCCCCGATGTGCTGTAGTTATACAGCCGCGCTCTCTGCGTAGTTATGCAACCGGCAGCTGCAGCCGCGCGTCATATGGTGTGAATTACACAGCGGTAATACATGTTATTTATGTAATGATCCCGGAGCTGCACTCGGTGTAATTCTCCTCAGGCAGAATCGCTGATGTCTGCAACACACGGGCAAAACAGCAGAACACAAGACAGCAGAAAACGGAGCAATAGCCAGTGTAGCAATAGGGACCCCCAACTGGAGCACTCTGCATTATAGGACCCCCAACTGGAGCACTCTGCATTACAGGACCCTCGACCGGAGTACACTGTGAATTACTCGAGGGGCAGAATAATGATGCTGACACTCGGGGGGCAGCACACACTATATACACTCGGGGGGCAGCACACACTATATACACTCGGGGGGCAGCACACACTATATACACTCGGGGGGCAGCACACACTATATACACTCGGGGGGCAGCACACACTATATACACTCGGGGGGCAGCACACTATATACACTCGGGGGGCAGCACACACTATATACACTCGGGGGGCAGCACACACTATATACACTCGGGGGGCAGCACACACTATATACACTCGGGGGGCAGCACACACTATATACACTCGGGGGGCAGCACACACTATATACACTCGGGGGCAGCACACACTATATACACTCGGGGGGCAGCACACACTATATACACTCGGGGGGCAGCACACACTATATACACTCGGGGGGCAGCACACACTATATACACTCGGGGGCAGCACACTATATACGCTCGGGGGGCAGCACACACTATATACACTCAGGGGGCAGCACACACTATATACACTCGGGGGGCAGCACACACTATATACACTCGGGGGGGGGCACACACTATATACACTCGGGGGGCAGCACACACTATATACACTCGGGGGGGGGCACACACTATATACACTCGGGGGTGGGGCAGCACACACTATATACGCTCGGGGGGCAGCACACACTATATACACTCGGGGGGCAGCACACACTATATACACTCGGGGGGCAGCACACACTATATACACTCGGGGGGCAGCACACACTATATACACTCGGGGGGCAGCACACACTATATACACTCGGGGGGCAGCACACACTATATACACTCGGGGGGCAGCACACTATATACACTCGGGGGGCAGCACACACTATATACACTCGGGGGTGGGGCAGCACACACTATATACACTTGGGGGGGGGCACACACTATATACACTCGGGGGGGGCAGCACACACTATATACACTCGGGGGTGGGGCAGCACACACTATATACACTCGGGGGGCAGCACACACTATATACACTCGGGGAGGGCACACACTATATACACTCGGGGGGCAGCACACTATATACACTCGGGGGGCAGCACACACTATATACACTCGGGGGGCAGCACACTATATACACTCGGGGGGCAGCACACACTATATACACTCGGGGGGCAGCACACTATATACACTCGGGGGGCAGCACACACTATATACACTCGGCTGCGCACTGCCATGGCCTCTATCCTCCATCTTTCCTGCACTCTGTGGTTTCCATACGCTCTGTGACGTCCCCCCTTTCCCCCAGGGCTGATTATCCAGTATGGTGTCATTATCCCCCCGTGATGGTACGAGCCCCCCGCGCTGAGTCCCCTCGAACTTCTCTTCAGAGTCACTTAGTAATCGCAGCCCATTTACCTAATAGAAGCAATAAATAGTCTGCGCTCGCTGCTCGCTCCATGGTAACACCGGCACAAGCACATATTCATGACAAGTATCCGGCACACACTGTATCAGCCCATACCGGATCCCAGGAGGCTGCAGAGATCACTTTCCAGGGATTTCCCACACATTTACATCATCTCTTCTTGCTGTCAGTGAATGGAAACATGCTTGGGTGAATCCACACAATTGGGCGGTTTATTACGTCAGGGTCATATGATTTTTCTTGTAATTTTGCCAAATAAAGAAAGGAGTTTTCCAGAGTCGAATAACGCATTCCCCAGCTGCAATTCCTTACTCCCCCTCCCTGGGTCCAGCCTTTACTCACCCTCCCTGGGTCCAGCCTTTACTCACCCTCCACCGGTGCAGCCTTTACTCACCCTCCATGGGTCCAGCTCTTTACTCATCCTCCACCGGTTCATCCTTTACTCACCCTCCATGGGTCCAGCTCTTTACTCACCCTCCACCGTTGCAGCCTTTACTCACCCTCCACGGGTCCAGTTCTTTACTCACCCTCCCCAGGTCCAGCCTTTACTCACCCTCCACCGTTGCAGCCTTTACTCACCCTCCACGGGTCCAGTGCTTTACTCACCCTCCCTGGGTCCAGAGCTTTACTACCAATCCCCGGGTCCAGCACTTTACTCATCCCTCCCCAGGTCTAGTGCTTTACTCACCCTCCCTGAGTCCAGCCTTTACTCACCCTCTCAGTCCAGTGCTTTACTCACCCTCGCCAGATCCAGCGCTTTACTCACCCTCCCCGGGTCTAGCTCTTTACTCACCCTCCACGGTCCAGCGCTGAGTCTCCACAGCTGCTCCAGGTGTCTGCAGCCAATCAGTGAGCTCAGTGGATCTGAGCAGCTTATGCTGTCACCTTGGGCACAGCCGCTAAACTCACTGATTGGCTGCAGCACTGTCTAGATGACATCAGCGCCACAGACAGTAACAGACCCCGGGTGGAGGTGTGGATTCAGCACTGGACCCGGGGTGCGTGAGTAAAACAAGACTGGTTTTTCAAAACAAAGTCTAGGAAACAGGGTTTTCTGAAAAAGGAAAACCGCTTTAAGTGTAGAGAATCCTTTTTCAGTGAAATACATGATCAGCATGTTTAGGCTGGACCCGCACTAAATTTCTGTCATGCTCTGATAGTTTGTTGCAATGTGTCAGTGGAGGTGAAATCCATCAATCTGGAGTCCTGGATGTTCATCTCCATAGAGGATTGTCTAAGCGATATTCATATACAGTGCCTTGCAAAAGTATTCACTCCCTTGGCAATGTTCACATTTTGCTACTACACAAACTGGAATTTCACTGGGTTTTTTTGAGGGTTTGCATCAGCTCATGTACAGAACATGCATGTGACCCGTCCACTCCAATTCATTTACACGTTTCGCCTTACTCCCCTCCAGTGTGGCTTCAGCAGTAGCTTTGGGTCATTGTCTTATTGGAAGATGAATCTCCGACCCAGTCTCAAATCACTGACAGACGGAAACAGGTTTTGCTCAAACATATCCCTGTATTTCGCACCGTTCATCTTCCGCTTGACATGATGTGGCCACCACTATATCTCACTGTGGGGATGGTGTTCTTGGCATGATGAGCTGTGTTGGTTTGCACAAGACATAGCGTTTACCTTGGAAGCCAAAAAGTTCAATTTTGGTCTTATCAGACCCCAGCACCTTCCTCCATACTTTTGGGACGTCTCCCACATGTTGGCAAACTCAAAACGAGCCTTCCAATTTTTGGCTGTAAGTAAAGGCTTTTTTTATTCTGGTCACTCTTTTATAAAGCCGGGCTCTATGGATTGTACAGCTGACTGTGGTTGTATGGACAACTCCTCCAGTTTCTGCTTGGGAAATGCTGCAGCTCAGTCAGGGATACCTTTGGTCTCTGTGCCGGCTCTCTGATTAATGCCCTCCTTGCCCGGGCTAACAGTTTTGGTGGACGGCACTCTTTTTGCAGATCTGTTGTGGTACCAAGTTCTTTCTATTTGAAGATAATTGATTTGATGGTGCTCAGGGGGATCATCAGAGATTGAGATATTTTTTACACCCCAAACCTGACTTGTACTTCTTACCATGATGTCTTTGACATGATTGGAGATCTCCTTGGTCTTCATGGTGTTTCAGGATCTTCTTGATCTTCATGGTGTTGTTTGGATATCTGCTTGGTCTTCATGGTGTTGTTTGGAGATCTCCTTGGTCTTCATGGTGTTGTTTGGAGATCTCCTTGGTCTTCATGGTGTTTGGAGATCCCCTTGGTCTTCATGGTGTTTCAGGATTTTCTTGATCTTCATGGTGTTGTTTGGATATCTGCTTGGTCTTCATGGTGTTGTTTGAAGATCTCCTTGGTCTTCATGGTGTTGTTTGGAGATCCCCTTGGTCTTCATGGTGTTATTTGGAGATCTCCTTGGTCTTCATGGTGTTGTTTGGAGATCTCCTTGGTCTTCATGGTGTTGTTTGGAGATATCCTTGGTCTTCATGGTGTTGTTTGGAGATCTCCTTGGTCTTCATGGTGTTGTTTGGAGATCTCCTTGGTCTTCATGGTGTTGTTTGGAGATCCCCTTGGTCTTCATGGTGTTGTTTGGAGATCTCCTTGGTCTTCATGGTGTTGTTTGGAGATCTCCTTGGTCTTCATTGTGTTGTTTGGAGATCTCCTTGGTCTTCATTGTGTTGTTTGGAGATCCCCTTAGGGGTACTTTACACGTTGCGACATCGCTAACATCGGCTAGCAATGTCGAGCGCGATAGTACCCGCCCCCGTCGCACATGCGATATCTGGTGATCGCTGCCGTAGCGAACATTATCGCTACGGCAGCTTCACACGCACATACCTTGTCGGCGATGTCGCGGTGACCGCCGAACAATCCCTCCTTCAAAAGGGGAGGTGCGTTCGGCGTCACAGCGACGTCACTAAGCGGCCGGCCAATAGAAGCGGAGGGGCGGAGATGAGCGGGACGTAACATCCCGCCCACCTTCTCCCTTCCGCATTGCCGGTGGACGCAGGTAAGGAGATGTTCCTCGCTCCTGCAGTGTCACACACAGTGATGTATGCTGCCGCAGGAACGACAAACAACATCGTATCTGCAGCAGGAGCGACATTATGGAAATGAATGACGTGACACAGATCAGCGATTTTTGACTGTTTTGCGCTCGTTCATCGTCGCTCCTAGGGTTTACACATTGCGATGTCACTACCGGCGCAGGATGTGCGTCACTAACGACGTGACCCCGACGATATATCAGTAGCGATGTCGCAATGTGTAAAGTATCCCTAAAGGCCCTGTCACACACAGAGATAAATCTGCGGCAGATCTGTGGTTGCAGTGAAATTGAGGACAATCAGTGCCAGGTTTGTGGCTTTGTACAAATGGAACAATATGTCCATGATTTCACTGCAACCACAGCTCTGCCAAAGATTTATCTCTGTGTGTGACGAGGCCTTTAGTCTTCATGGTGTTGGTTGGAAATCTCCTTGATCTTCATTGTGTTGTTTGGAGATCCCCTTAGGGCAGCTTTGCACGCTACGACATCGCAGGTGCGATGTAGGTGGGGTCAAATCGAAAGTGATGCACATCCAGCGTCACTTGCGATGTTGTAGTGTGTAAATCCTAGATGATACGATGAACGAGCGCAAAAGCGTCGTTATCGTATCATCGTTGCAGGCTCCGACATTTCCATAATGCCGGTGCCGCGACAGGTACGATGTTGTTCCTCGCTCCTGCGGCAGCACACATCGCTGTGTATGAAGCCGCAGGAGCGAGGAACATCTCCTTACCTGCCGCCGGCGGCTATACGGAAGGAAGGAGGTGGGCGGGATGTTTACATCCTGCTCATCTCCGCCCCTACGCCGCTATTGGCCGCCTGCCGTGTGACGTCGCTATGACGCCGCACGACCCGCCCCCTTAGGAAGGAGGCGGGTCGCCGGCCAGAGCGATGGTCGCAGGGCAGGTGAGTGCATGTGAAGCTGGCGTAGCGATAATTTTCACTACGCCAGCTATCACAAGATATCGTACCTGCAACTGGGGCGGGGACTGTCGCATGCGACATCGCAGCATCGGCTTGCGATGTCACAACGTGCAAAGTCCGCCTTAGTCTTCATGGTGTTGGTTGGAGATCTCCTTGGTTTTAATGGTTTTGTTTGGAGATCTCCTTAGTCTTCATGGTGTTGTTTGGAGATCTCCTTGGTATTCATAGTGATGGTTGGAGATCTCCTTGATCTTCATGGTGTTTGTTGGAGATCTCCCTGATCTTCATGGTGTTGGTTGGAGATCTCCTTGGTTTTCATGGTGTTGTTTGGAGATCTCCTTGGTATTCATGGTGTTGGTTGGAGATCTCCTTGGTATTCATGGTGTTGGTTGGAGATCTCCTTGGTATTCATGGTGTTGGTTGGAGATCTCCTTGGTATTCATGGTGTTGGTTGGAGATCTCCTTGGTATTCATGGTGTTTGGGGATCTCCTTAGCCTTCATGGTGTTGTTTGGAGATCTCCTTGGTATTCATGGTGATGGTTGGAGATCTCCTTGATCTTCATGGTGTTGGTGGGAGATCTCCTTGGTCTTCGTGGTGTTGTTTGGAGATCTCCTTGGTATTCATGGTGTTGATGGAGATCTCCTTGGTATTCATGGTGTTTGGAGATCTCCTTGGTATTCATGGTGATGGTTGGAGATCTCCTTGATCTTCATTGTGTTGGTTGGAGATCTCCTTGATCTTTATGATGTTGTTTGGAGATCTCCTTGGTCTTCATAGTGTTATTTGGAGAGCTCCTTGATCTTTATGGTGTTGTTTGGAGATCCCCTTGTCTTCATGGTGTTGTTTGAAATCTTCTTAGTCTTTGTGGTGTTGTTTGGAGATCTCCATGGTTTTCATGGTGTTGGTTGGAGATCTCCTTGGTATTCATGGTGATGGTTGGAGATCTCCTTGATCTTCATGGTGTTGTTTGAAATCTCCTTAGCCTTCATGGTGTTGTTTAGAGATCTCCCTAGTCTTCATGGTATTGTTTGCAGATCTCCTTAGCCTTCATGGTGTTGTTTGGAGATCTCCTTGGTATTCATGGTGTTGGTTGGAGATCTCCTTTGTATTCATGGTGTTTGGGGATCTCCTTAGCCTTCATGGTGTTGTTTGGAGATCTCCTTGGTATTCATGGTGATGGTTGGAGTTCTCCTTGATCTTCATGGTGTTGGTGGGAGATCTCCTTGGTCTTCGTGGTGTTGTTTGGAGATCTCCTTGGTATTCATGGTGTTGATGGAGATCTCCTTGGTATTCATGGTGATGGTTGGAGATCTCCTTGGTATTCATGGTGATGGTTGGAGATCTCCTTGGTCTTCATGGTGTTATTTGGAGAGCTCCTTGATCTTTATGGTGTTGTTTGGAGATCCCCTTGTCTTCATGGTGTTGTTTGAAATCTTCTTAAGCTGGTGTCACACACAGCGACAACGACAACGACGTCGCTGCTACGTCACCATTTTCTGTGACGTTGCAGCGACGTCCCGTCGCTGTCGCTGTGTGTGACATCCAGCAACGACCTGGCCCCTGCTGTGAGGTCGCCGGTCGTTGCTGAATGTCCAGCTTAATTTTTTCGTCGTCACTCTCCCGCTGTGACACACACATCGCTGTGTGTGACAGCGAGAGAGCGACGAAATGAAGCGAGCAGGAGCCGGCACTGGCAGCTGCGGTAAGCTGTAACCAGCGTAAACATCGGGTAACCAAGGGAAGTCCTTTCCCTGGTTACCCGATGTTTACGCTGGTTACCAGCCTCCGCTCTTGCTGCCAGCGCCGGCTCCTGCACTGTGACATGTGGCTGCAGTATGCATCGGGTAATTAACCCGATGTATACTGTAGCAAGGAGAGCAAGGAGCCAGCGCTAAGCAGTGCGCGCGGCTCCCTGCTCTCTGCACTGTGACATGTAGCTGCAGCACACATCGGGTTAATTAACCCGATGTGTACTGTACCTAGGAGAGCAAGGAGCCAGCGCTAAGCGCGGCTCCCTGCTCTCTGCACATGTAGCACAGCGACGTTATGATCGCTGCTTCTGCTGTGTTTGACAGCTAAGCAGCGATCATAACAGCGACTTACAAGGTCACTGTTACGTC